>NC_084630.1:31211596-31399096 GCF_033978795.1 Nerophis ophidion
GTGTGTTTCTTCCAGCCGGCACATTAATACACTGACACACAACATCCGGATTCCCATCGTGCATTGCTTTAAAACTACGGCAAGTAGTAATGTACAAAAACATAACAGAGACGAGGCAGAAGAACGAAGAAGAGACATGCTGACGACAAGCAAGAAGAAGAAATACGCTTGCAAGTTCCAAAATGATTGGAAACAATTATTTCAGTTCATCCAGGACAGCTCGAAGGGGAAGGAGTTTGCTGCCTGAAAATTTTGTAGATTAGATTTATCAACTGAACAAGGCGGCAGGATGGATATACTCATTCATGAACGGATTATATATATATATATATATATATATATATATATATATATACATATATATTTATATACATATATATATATACATATACATATATACACATATATATATATATATATATACACATATATTTATATACATATATATATATACATATACATATATACACATATATATATATATATATATATACACATATATATATATATATATATATATATATATATATATATATATATGAAATACTTGTAAATAAATACACTGACATATTGCGGTTAATATTTGTTGTCATTTATACTTTCTGAAGAAATTATGTGATTATGTTCATCAGTCAAATATGCCAACCAGTTATAAGTATAACACGAAATGTACAGATTATCAAAAGCATGTATTTGGATATAAATGTAACAGGTTTCATTACCTGTTACATTTACATCTGACCGGGATCTTCAGCTCTCGCTATATCGGTTCGCAGCCGAGTGTGAAGCGACCGGAATGAGAATCAGCACCTCCAAGTCCGAGTCCATGGTTCTCGCTCGGAAAAGGGTGGAATGCCATCTCCGGGTTGGGGAGGAGACCCTGCCCCAAGTGGAGGAGTTCAAGTACCTAGGAGTCTTGTTCACGAGTCAGGGAAGAGTGGATCGTGAGATCGAGAGGCGGATCGGTGCGGCGTCTTTAGTAATGCGGACGTTGTACCGATCCGTTGTGGTGAAGAAGGAGCTGAGCCGGAAGGCAAAGCTCTCAATTTACCGGTCGATCTACGTTCCCATCCTCACCTATGGTCATGAGCTTTGGGTCATGACCGAAAGGATAAGATCACGGGTACAAGCGGCCGAAATGAGTTTCCTCCGCCGTGTGGCGGGGCTCTCCCTTAGAGATAGGGTGAGAAGCTCTGCCATCCGGGAGGAACTCAAAGTAAAGCCGCTGCTCCTCCACATCGAGAGGAGCCAGATGAGGTGGTTCGGGCATCTGGTCAGGATGCCACCCGAACGTCTCCCAAGGGAGGTGTTTAGGGCACGTCCAACCGGTAGGAGGCCACGGGGAAGACCCAGGACACGTTGGGAAGACTATGTCTCCCGGCTGGCCTGGGAACGCCTCGGGATCCCCCGGGAAGAGCTAGACGAAGTGGCTGGGGAGAGGGAAGTCTGGGCTTCCCTGCTTAGGCTGTTGCCCCCGCGACCCGACCTCGTATAAGCGCAAGATGATGGATGGATGGATGGATGGATGGGTTTCATTACCAACATCTTTGACAACCGACGCATGAACTTAACAATCCACATTTGGTATACTATCATTAATAAGCAACGTAAGTACGTAGTGTCCGAATACGGAAGTGTTGACACACGGCACATAGCTTCGCCTCCTCTGAAGTCAGGGAATTCAAACACTTGCTATTGCGACATCCAGTGGACACATTTAGAACAGCAGTTTATTTTTATTCGAAAGTGTCAACTCATTTTTATATTTTGCAAACTCATCTTGCGGGCCGGATAAAACATGTTTGCGGGTTTGATCCGACCAATGGGCCATATGTTTGACACCCCTGTTTTAGATTATTTGATAAGAGTGTCATCGTTGGAAAATGTGCTCCAATCCACTTTTTCACTATGGCTTACCAGTGTAGCTTCCTGCAGCATATTTGATGGGCTCTGCTTCTCAAAGCCTGTACAAAGGACATGACAAGCAGCCCCTAAACATGCTTACCCTGCAAGATCTTTGGAAAATACAAAAGGTGAGCACGAGGGTGGTAGGGTGCTAGGGTGTTTGACAATCAATCTCAGGTCACATGGGAATCTGCTTCCTCTGTCATTCCTGTGAACAGACAGGTGAATAATGTTAATTAATTAATGGGGAAACAGAGCAATATGCCTCATAAGGACAATAAGGGCTTGATCTACTATGTAGAAAACACGTGCAGTTGTTGTGTATTTGTTGGTCGTGTGATGGGTGATGAGCCAAGAAGACACCAACGAGGAGTCGTCGAACAAAAAGCTGTATTTGTTTCAGCGAGAATCAGACTGGAACTGCAGCTTCCAGGAGACAAAGTATGGGTCTGATTACTCTTCTGCTGTCTTATTGGACTACGGTCTTTAAATACATTTTACACGAATATAGTTCTTTTGTTTTTGTTCTAGCCTTGGGGCTGGTCAGTCAACCTATTTTCTGTGATCAGTTTGAGCTGGGTGACCGCCCACCCCTATCCTCTACTCCTACTTGTGAGGGCTTCCTACCTGTTGTTGCTAATGTCTTTACACTTCGTCCTGAAATCCAAACCTGCATTCTGTAGGATTCCCATTTCCAGGGGGCAAAAGCCACCACTCTCTGCAGAACTTGTGATGGACATGTGCATTTTTGAAGCTATCGAATGGGCACATTTTCTTAGTAGAATAATCCCCTAAAGGATTCTGTGACCAAATACAAACACATGCCTGCTCACAGTCATATAATTGATAGGTACATGTCATAATTCAACACACAAACTTGACAGCTCAAGCAAAATAATTTACCATACGCTCGTGTACAGACGATTGTACCTTTTTAATTAAACAACATAGAAAGCACAATCCATTTAGGCCGTATTGCTCCACATATGTGCAGAATGCGTGTTGATTATCAAAACGTTCACAATACAGGTAGGAAGATATGCAAATATAATAGTTTAGTGCTTGAAATGTGATTTATCAAGACTTCAAGTCTTATAGAACTGCTGTTGTGCGTTTTATTTAGCCTTTTTTGTTTTTTTCCGAGCAAACTGGCACAGTTGTGCACAAATAGCTATGATAAGGGAGGCAATTTCTCTGCAAAGACAGACGATGAACCGAAAATCCGCCATCCTAGGGGTGTATACCGTATTTTCCGAACCATAGGGCGCACTGGAATATAAGGCGCACTGCCAATGAATGGTCTATTTTTGATCTCTTTTCATATAAGGTGCACAGGATTATAGGGTGCACTAAAGGAATCGTTTTATTATTATTATTATTTTCTAGATGTAAAACACCTCCTTGTGGTCTACATAACATGTGATGGAGGTTCTTTGGTCATCTTTGTTGTAGCGGTGTAGCATGCAAGGACGGGAGTGGAAGAAGTGTCAAAAGATGGAACTAACTGTTTTGATTACATTATTTGACTTTCCATAAATCAATGACAGAGCAGCATCTCCTCATCCGGAAACAACAACACCGGAAATGTGTGCTGTGAAAAACTGTCCGACCAGAACTCTCTAATAACGAAAGCTCCTAGGGTGAATAATGTATACTCATTACGCCGGTATGTTTTATCGCTTTCATGTAGAGTTTATTGACAGATTTAAGTAAGAACTTTACACTACTTTATATTAAAAATGGCAACAGCGGAGGATGAATGTCCCATAACTAGAAGATAGAGGAAAAAAAGCAGAATATAGACTACGGTGTCGGCGCGGAAATGCGCAATTTTTCAGGATTTACTCAGTTCCCAAACACAGTTTAGCAGGTACCAGAAGGTCAGGAAAGTGGCTTTTGCATAATATTGCGAAAAAAAAACAAACGCCAGATATGTCTTATCTTATACACTTACTATAGTAAATGGTAAAAATGGTAAATGGGTTGTACTTGTATAGCGCTTTTCTACCTTCAAGTTACTCAAAGCG
Source organism: Nerophis ophidion (assembly GCF_033978795.1). Classification (NCBI taxonomy): domain Eukaryota; kingdom Metazoa; phylum Chordata; class Actinopteri; order Syngnathiformes; family Syngnathidae; genus Nerophis; species Nerophis ophidion. Next base: position 31,215,529 of record NC_084630.1, read on the forward strand.
CTTTGACACTACTTCCACATTCACCCATTCACACACACATTCACACACTGATGGAGGGAGTTGCCATGCAAGGCACTAACCAGCACCCATCAGGAGCAAGGGTGAAGTGTCTTGCTCAAGGACACGACGGACTTGACGAGGTTGATACTAGGTGGGGATTGAACCAGGGACCTTCTGGTTGCGCATGGCCACTCTCCCACTGTGCCACGCCGTCGTATGTTTAATGTGCCAACAATCCTTCAAGCGGTGCGGCTTCATAGCTTACCAAGGTCTTACTCAACATTTTAACCAATTTTTGAACGCCCTGTGTAATGTTCTATATTTTCAATGGAACATATAAAGTGTTGGTGTTGCTTACTTCAGAATCAGAATCAGAATAATTTTTATTTGTCCGTTCCAACATGTACAAGACACATCAGAACTGAAATTACATTTTTCGGCACGGTCCCGGTAAGAGCAGACATACGTTACAGGGCGGGGGGACAAGATGAGACCGCCGAAGGATCAGCCGGTTACAGCGCTCCTTAAAAAGAGCGCTGTACCCGGCTCTTTTTAAGTGCAGTCGACATATATCTCTTATGTTTGACTGCCATCTACTGGTCACACTTATTACACCACGTACCAAATAAAATAGCTTCAAGGTGGGTAAGCTCAACCAAAATTATTCCTTACACCAGGGGTAGGTAACCTATGGCTCTAGAGCCAGATGTGGCTCTTTTGATGACTGCATCAGATAACACGATAATGAATAATTACTAATCACAGTGTTAAAAATAACGTTCAAAATATAAAACATTCTCAGATATTGGGTTTCACTATGTAAAAGCGCTGTGAGTCCCTAAATAAAAGCGCCATATAAATCCAATTCACTTCACTTCATGCATTTTAATCCATCCATCCAGTTCCTACCACACTTTTTCAAGAAGATGTATCAATGGTAAGAAGCATTTTCTTTATTATAGGTTAACTTCAGAATAAAAATGCTATTAGAAAGAATAAGAGACTCATTATACTCTAAAAATGTTGGTCTTACTTAAAAATGCACGCATTTTGTTGTATTCAGTGTTAAAAAAATTATATGGCCCTCACTGAAGTACATTTTAAAATATTTGGCTTTCATGGCTCTATCAGCCAAAAAGGTTCCCGACCCCTGCCTTACACTGTCGAGTTTTGAGAAAAAAAAAAGATTTTAAGTGCGCCTTATAGTCCGGAAAATACGGTACATATTTGGACATTCAGGAATAAAAAACAGCCATATGTTCTATTGAGCAGTATTATTTTATAATCTTATAGCTGCTAGATGACTCAAGGGTCTGATTGATATCAATTCAATGTATTCCTTTTTGTGTCTGCTGGCTTTATTATTGGATAAGTATATTGTTTTTGACATGAAAGATGTGCTACTAATATATCTCTTGAATGCAAAAAAAAAAAAAAAAATGTCTTGAATTTCCATGCATTGTAGTATGCATTTCTGGATCATTCCAGACGCGCTATAACCAACACCGGCACCCCCCAGGGCACAAAAGGCATGCAAAAATAGGTTCTCGAGACTGCTTTTCTACAGTATATCACCAGGGAAAGCTGGTATGTGCCGCATATTCCATAATGTGACCAAACCAGTCCAGATTGCACAGTTGGGAGAAAATAATGTCATGAACTTGGAGTGCCTTTATAGTGACAGGTGGTATACACGCAACAACCTCATTGAAATACAGTGGTCTGCACCACGTTTGTACTGGTTTTCAGTTGCACATAATGTGAAGTGAAGTGAAGTGAATTATATTTATATAGCTCTTTTCTCTAGTGACTCAAAGCGCTTTACATAGTGAAACCCAATATCTAAGTTACATTTAAACCAGTGTGGGTGGCACTGAGAGCAGGTGGGTAAAGTGTCTTGCCCAAGGACACAACGGCAGTGACTAGGATGACGGAAGCGGGAATCGAACCTGCAACCCTCAAGTTGCTGGCACGGCCACTCTACCAACCGCCCCGTTGTTAAGTACATAACTCCATGTATGTCTAACTATATTATCCGCAATACGCCCTCATGCACTTTAATAGTTTGCATATGCTATTTGTAATGGACCCGAGTGGTAAAAATTCAAAATATTAATACATTTGTTGCTTAAAACCAATAAAAACTGTCAATGTGGGTTGTAAATGGGTTGTACTTGTATAGCGCATTTCTACCTTCAAGGTACTCAAAGCGCTTTGACACTACTTCCACATTTACCCATTCACACACACATTCACACACTGATGGAGGGAGCTGCCATGCAAGGCGCCAACCAGCACCCATCAGGAGCAAGGGTGAAGTGTCTTGCTCAGGACACAACGGACGTGACAAAGTTGGTACTAGGTGGGATTTGAACCAGGGACCCTCGGGTTGCGCACGGCCACTCTCCCACTGCGCCACGCCGTCCTTATAAATATTAATCAATCAATCAATCAATGTTTACTTATATAGCCCTAAATCACTAGTGTCTCAAAGGGCTGCACAAACCACCACGACATCCTCGGTAGGCCCACATAAGGGCAAGGAAAACTCACACCCAGTGGGACGTCGGTGACAATAATGACCCAGTGGGACGTCGGTGACAATGATGACTATGAGAACCTTGGAGAGGAGGAAAGCAATGGATGGCGAGCGGGTCTAACATGATACTGTGAAAGTTCAATCCATAATGGATCCAACACAGTCGCGAGAGTCCAGTCCAAAGCGGATCCAACACAGCAGCGAGAGTCCCGTTCACAGCGGAGCCAGCAGGAAAACATCCCAAGCGGAGGCGGATCAGCAGCGCAGAGATGTCCCCAGCCGATACACAGGCAAGCAGTACATGGCCACCGGATCGGACCGGACCCCCTCCACAAGGGAGAGTGGGACATAGAAGAAAAAGAAAAGAAACAGCAGATCAAGTGGTCTAAAAAGGGAGTCTATTTAAAGGCTAGAGTATACAAATGAGTTTTAAGGTGAGACTTAAATGCTTCTACTGAGGTGGCATCTCGAACTGTTACCGGGAGGGCATTCCAGAGTACTGGATCCCGAACGGAAAACGCTCTACAGCCCGCAGACTTTTTTTGGGCTTTGGGAATCACTAACAAGCCGGAGTCCTTTGAACGCAGATTTCTTGCCGGGACATATGGTACAATACAATCGGCAAGATAGGATGGAGCTAGACCGTGTAGTATTTTATACGTAAGTAGTAAAACCTTAAAGTCACATCTTAAGTGCACAGGAAGCCAGTGCAGGTGAGCCAGTACAGGCGTAATATGATCAAACTTTCTTGTTCTTGTCAAAAGTCTAGCAGCCGCATTTTGTACCAACTGTAATCTTTTAATGCTAGACATGGGGAGACCCGAAAATGATACGTTACAGTAATCGAGGCGAGACGTAACAAACGCATGGATAATGATCTCAGCGTCATTAGTGGACAGAATGGAGCGAATTTTAGCGATATTACGGAGATGAAAGAAGGCCGTTTTAGTAACGCTTTTAATGTGTGCCTCAAAGGAGAGAGTTGGGTCGAAGATAATACCCAGATTCTTTACCGTGTTGCCTTGTGTAATCGTTTGGTTGTCAAATTAAGAACCCAAAGTAGTGAGAGCAGGTGTCCAAAATAAGGAAAGATGATTAACTGGTTCACAATGTATTAAAATACAATTAAAAACACCAGTCACGTTGTTGACACTAAAATCCCAAATATGAATAATGTAATGGGCGAGGTTACAGTCACAACAGGCGTTTGGATACGTATACCGGCTCCGCCCACTTCCTCAGTGTCCTCCTGCAAGCAAAATAAAAGGGAGGCAGGCCACGGGGATAACATCAACAAAAACCACCGAGACGCTATCCGGGCTGACGTCACACTTACACGCAAGGCAGGGTTTCCCCTGCCTTTGCTGTAGTTCCGCCGCATCAACGTATTGGGTACGCCCACTCTCCTCGCCAGTCTCCGGTCACTCGCAGGACCCACGTGGCCGTACCCGTCCCGCTCCGCCTCCTGGTCGCTCAGGGGGTCGCCGCAGGTCTCTGGGTCCAAATCGCCCTTCTGTCCACAGAACCACACAGCCAGCGTAGGACGCACGAGCCCGCAAGCCCACAGCCAAAGGCAGTTGGGTGTCCCCCCAGAGCCACAACAGTACGGCACTTACTTGGGCGGCAGTTTCCTCTGCCCCTGCCTGTTGTGGACGTCTTGGGGTTCTTTCCGGTAGCCTGCGGGGTCTACTGCGCGGTCCGGGGGTTCCTTCCCAGCCTGCGTGCGTCTACCCGGTCGCTCTCGGCCAAGCTGCAGATTCTTCCCCGTTCCAGCCAGAACCTGCCGAATCCTGCTGTCCTCTCTCCTCCTGGCAAAGTCTGCCGTTTTTCCTCTGTCGACCCTGCTCCAACCTCCTTCTTCCCCTGCCTGTCTCACCTTTTAAATGTGCAGTCCTAATGCTCCACAGGTGTGTCCAATTTCCCGTGCCGTTGGATTGTGTACTTTGGTTGTTAGGGTCAACCAGCTAATAGTGTCTTAAAATACCAGCAAAGTCCACAAGGAATAAAAACATGCAATTAAAAACAATCAAATTCTAAAATGTAAAAACGTGCAATTCAAAATACAATCACATTTTAATATATAAAAACATGCAAATAAAACTGTAATCAAATCCTAAAATATAAAAACATGCAATTTAAAATCCAGAGCAATAAAACACCATAAAACTTGCATGGCAATGAAACAAAAACTAAAACTAAAATCCCCTACTTGTGTCCCATCACATATTCAGCGTACGGTATTTAGATATTAGTAGACTTGGTATTTTTTAACCAAGATGTGCTCTTGTATCAACCTTTTGTGTTCCTGATGTTTCCCTCTTGTTTTCAAGGGTTGTTTTTTTGCCTTTTGGTTCAGGACCCTTTTGGACTGTGCGACAAGGGGTGGCCCTTTTGTGACTTCTGCGGTGCTTTTTTGTGAACTTCTGGATCTGCCTCCCAGGAGCCTTTTAGCCATGGAGACCAGTTGCTGGGTTTTTGCCACACCGGAGTCAGTTTGGAGAGACTGGAGGAAGAAGAGACAGGACTGCGGAGCCAGCACTGAGCGCCGGTACGGACAAGCTTCATAGTGTCTTGGCTGAATGAGCAGGTATCGGACACCTCGGTCTCCTTAGACCAGTGGTTCTTAACCTTGTTGCAGGTTCCGAACCCCACAAGTTTCATACGCGCATTCACCGAACCCTTCTTTTGTGAAAAATGAATTTTTTTTTTTCAAATTCAAGACAAAGTTAGATGTTTTTTTTCCTGGTGTACAAAATGAACCGTGCACAACAAATTAAACACCTGCAAATCAGTGTGACTTCTGCTGTTGCCGTATCCATGATACGCCAATATGGAGAACTTTTTATTTACACGATGAGTCCATAAGTGCAAACCCTCCCAGTTTTTCCGGGAGAATCCCTAATTCCAGTGCCCCTCCCGAAAATCTCCCCGGGCAACCATTCTCCTTTAGCGTCCTCTACAACCTGTCTTCACGTCCGATTTTCCTCCATACAAATGGCGTTTCGGCGCATTCACATCATTTATGTGGCTTTTACACACACATAAGTGAATGCAATGCATACTTGGTCAACACCCATACAGGTCACACTGAGGGTGGCCATATAAACAACTTTAACACTGTTACAAATACGCGCCACACTGTGAACCCACATCAAACAGGAATGACAAACACATTTGGGGAGAACATCCACACCGTAACATAACTCAACAAATACCCATACCCCTTGCAGCACTAACTCTTCTGGAATCTACAATATACCCACATCAACCAAGGCCGCCCCCCCTCCACCTCAACCCCTACTCCCCACATCTCCCGAATTCAGAGGTCTCAAGGCTGGCAAGTATGGGTGAGTCAGGTGTGTCTTGACAGGCGCCGCCGAACCCCTGAGGCCGACTCACTGAACCCCTAGGGTTCGATCAAACCCAGGTTAAGAACCACTGCCTTAGACGCATCCTCGCTGATCCATGCAGACTGGACACTGGCCGAGAGTTGGTGGGCGGCCGAGGGTGGAATCGGCTCTCTTGGTTGCTTTATTGGGTCTGCTCCTGTCTTTGGCCATGCTCCCCCCAACCCAGCAGACAATGGTGTCCACAAAGTGCATATGGGTGTTGAAAATATGTTTTTGTTTGGCTGCTTGTCTGGGCATGGTGCAATTGAGTGTGTCCAATATATATTATTGGGTTTTTTTTGTTTTTTTTGTTTTTACTTTTGTACCTGTATATAGAAATGGTACTGATTGCATCAGCTCTGCTCTTTTAATGTATTTAATTTCCTTTGTGTTTTTTGATGATTCCCTTTTACACACATGTTTATGTGTGCTATGGCTATGAGTTTTTTTCTTCTTCCATGCCCTAAGTCTATTTTTTATAGAATTGTTTTTTATTTTTTCCATGCCCCCACTCCAGCGTTTACCTTTTTCTCACCTTTTTTGTAAGGGGCGCCGAAAATGGGCAGACCTGTCAGCGATCCTGTTCTGTCTCCCTGTAATGTTTGTCTGATCTTGAATGGGATTGTGTTGAAAATCATAATTTCCCCTCGAGGATTGATAAAGTACTTCTGAAACTGATTTAAGTTAAAACAGATGCGATTATTAGTTATGTAATATTGTGTCGTTGTTGGGTATGCGAGAAAACCTATTCATCCATCCACCCATTATCTACCGCTTGTCCCTCTCAGGGTCGTAGTGGGTCGTGGAGCCTATCCCAGCTGCACTCGGACAGAAGGCGGGCTACACTCTGGACAAGTACCCACCTCACTGCTGGGCCAACGCAGATAGACCAAAAGAGCTGTATTTTGTCAATAGAAAAAAATGATATCTAGGTAAATAATGTGTTTACGATTGTAGAAATATTTTGCAGTGGAGAACTGCAATGCATTCTGAGAGAGCTTTCTAATATTCTGGTTGATTTGACAATATGACCTGACTGTCAGGAACTCGCATGGGTGCAGTAGTTGTGACCCAAAGATGCAGGAAACAGGAGATCAATGTGCCAGTAAGAGTTTTTATATCTCAAAATAGGAGGAAGTAGTCATACATGTAAAGGTTCTCAACATAATCACAATCCTTGAGCTCAGAGGAACAGGCGGGGCAGGCATACATAGGTGCCTGATTGGCAAATGCATACAGGTGTGCCAGGCTGCCAATCAGGGACAGGTGAGGGAAACCAGCAAACAGAAGTGAAGTGACAGATCGTCAGTATTGTAAAAATAGTATATCTCTTGCAATATCAATAAAATAATAGTAATCAGAATCAGAATCAGAATAGTTTGTATTGACATTGTTTGAGAACGGGTTCACAAACTATGAATTGTTCACGGTGCAATTGTGCAACATAAAACACAACACAGAATAGGTAATAAAATGTGCTGTAACTTAAACATAAACTATTTGGAAAGGCAGAGTATTGGATATATTTGATGTCCATGTTGATTTTTTATTTTGGTGCTATCTGTCTGGCATGTGTCCAAAAAGATTCAACACATGCAGTTTACACATGTTTAACTGCAATTTGTGTCTGCATGTGACATTCTGTTCAAACCGGCACTCAGCCGAGTTACTGCATTAAGAAACAAAAGCCGAGTTATTCTTATTTAAAGGCCTACTAAAACCCACTACGACCGACCACGCAGTCTGATCGTTTATATATCGATGATGAAATATTAACATTGCAACACATGCCAATACGGCCTTTTTAGTTTACTAAATTGCAATTTTAAATTTCCCGCTGAGTTTTTTGTTGAAAACGTCGCGGAATGATGACTTGTTGCAAGGGACATATTAGCGCAGCACCATTTGCGGCTAAAAGTCGTCTCTTTTCATCACGCAATTAAACAGTATTCTGGACATCTGTGTTGCTGAATCTTTTGCAATATGTTTAATTAATAATGGAGAAGTCAAAGTAGAAAGATGGAGTTGGGAAGCTTTAGCCTTTAGCCACACTAACACACGGTGTTTCCTTGTTTAAAATTTCCGGAGGTGAAGCTTTACTATGGATCAGAGCGGTTAAGCGAACGTGGTTCCGGACCACTTGTCAACCAGCAGGTTTCGGAGAGAAAATTGTGGTAAAAAGTCGCCTCTTACCGGAGATCAGCTGAGCTTGCGCCGTCCATGCAGCTGCCGTTGACTTCCCTCAGACACTGGCGTCAAGACACCCGTGGACACACCCCTCCGACTATCAGGTACTTTTTAATCCCACTAAAACACTAGCAACACAATAGAAAGATAAGGGTTTTTCCGGAATTATCCTAGTAAATGTGTCTAAAAACTTCTGAATCCGTCCCAATGCAATCGCCTTTTTTTTTTAACTTTATTTTTTTTAATATATATTTTTTTTCTAGTCCTTCGCTATCAATATCATCATCCACGAATCTTTCATCCTCGCTCAAATTAATGGGGATATTGTTGTTTTATCGGTCCGAATAGCTCTTGCTGCTGTAGGCTCCCATTATAAACAATGTGAGGACGTGAGGAGCCCTCACCCTTGTGATGTCATCGTCTGCGACTTCCGGTAAAGGCAAGGCTTTTTTATCAGCACCAAAAGTTGCGAACTTTATCGTCGATGTTCTCTACTAAATCCTTTCAGCAAAAATATGGCGATATCGCGAAATGATCAAGTATGACACATAGAATAGAACTGCTATCCCCGTTTGAATAAGAAAATCTCATTTCAGTAGGCCTTTAAAGATGTAATGCAGTACAAGCGGTCTTCAATATGTCTTTCAGACAATAGGATTCAAAGGTCAGATTCGTCGTCAGCAGCTAAGGTCATGTCCCTGGAAAGATGTTTCCCAACCAGAGAGAATAAACAGTACTTCTTCTAGGGTGGGTGATTGTGACTCAGCCGCGGTGGAACAGTGCCGTCCTTGCTGCATGCAAATGTAAGCGCCTCCGTCACAATGACTGACGATCTAATTCAGCAGGACCTCAGCACTGCATGTGCGACGGTTCACTTTAGTAGACGCATTGCACTTGCAGGCCACTTTTTCCTTTGGAAAACTTCAAAGGGTTCGCAAGTTGAATACTGTAGACCGACATACACATATAAACTAAGTGGACAAATATTTTGAGACAACTAGACTAGTATTAGGAATAACGGCAAATGTAAATAAATAAATAAATGGGTTGTACTTGTATAGCGCTTTTCTACCTTCAAGGTACTCAAAGCGCTTTGACACTACTTCCACATTTACCCATTCACACACACATTCACACACTGATGGAGGGAGCTGCCATGCAAGGCGCCAACTAGCACCCATCAGGAGCAAGGGTGAAGTGTCTTGCTCAGGACACAACGGATGTGACGAGGTTGGTACTAGGTGGGATTTGAACCAGGGCCCCTCGGGTTGCGCACGGCCACTCTCCCCACTGCGCCACGCCGTCCCTAAATGTAGTGCATTACTATTGTGTATGTCTTCAGCCAACAAGAGATAACTGAATTAGATGCTTTTCAATAGACCTTGACCACAAGATGTGTTTTTCAGCACATTTATTTACCAAATGAGAAGCTACTCTTTGCATCTGGTAGGGTCAAATAACTTGTTGCCATCTGAAACATAATCAAGGTGGTGATCATTTTTGGTTAGGCAATGTATTAGATTGATATTCCTCATTTACTATTGTTTTGGATTGTGTCTGCAGAAATTTTGATGGTCAGTTTTGCAGAGGTCAGAGTATTGGCAGACCCACACTACAAAAAGTCAGTGTTCAAAAACAAGAAAAAAAAAATACAAAAATTAGGGGTATTGTATTTGAACTAAGCAAAAATATCTGCCAATAGAACAAGAACATTTGGCTTGTCAAGACTTTCCAAAACAAGTAAAATTAGCTAACCTCAATGAACCTAAAAATACCTTAAAATAAGGATATTCTCACGAATAACAACTGCACTTTTCTTGGTAGAAAAAAAAGAGACCTTTTTGCTCAATTTGTTGACAAATATTCTTAACCTTCGTCTTGTGTTAGGGTCGGCACTAACCCATTTTAGTTTTTAAATGCATAAAAGAACCACATACATTTATTTTTTTGCATTAAGGCTTTTTGACTTCGTCAGGAACCTCTATAACAACAAACCAAAACATTTTTTTTGTTTTTCACTGAATTATAAAATGCTCTGGTTGAAATTATGACTTTGGTGTTGTTAGGGTCGGTTTCGAACCAGTTATAAAAATAAGATTAGCAAACAATAATTAGAGTCAAAACTGAACACACTGATAGCCAGCTCCTCTGCCAATCATGTGAGCTTTAGGGGATTCTCATTTTACCTTCTTATCCAGTACAAAAGCAAACAAAGACGGGCATGTCCAGACATGCGAGGTCAATTCAGTATAAAATTATTAAAATTAAAAAATTTGTAAAATGCATTTATTTAAGATGTGTTCTAATAACCCTCAGTAATAGTCAGGGAACACAACAACCTTTAATGCATTAATACGATTCTCTTAAACTTAATTTTACCATTTTTTAATTAAAATCGAGGGGTATACTGGCAAAAAAAAAGGCCTGAATGGCCCACACCAAAAATATTAAAACCAATATTTTCATGGATAAGGAAGCCTAACAAGGTAACCAAGAGATGAGAAACAAATTGGATGATAGATAATCGTTTTTAGTGTATTTTACAGCTGATTTAAGACATGGGTGAAAACCGACCCGTTAACATAAGAGATGGTAACAGAAAGCTAACACAAGAGGAAGGTTAAATAGGTAAATGCGCATGCCATTTTCACGCTTTAAGTAAGAATATATTACTTTAAAAAATTTGTTATATACTTGAGTGTTGAAGGTCTACTGAAACCCACTACTACCGACCACGCAGTCTGATAGTTTATATATCAATGATGAAATATTAACATTGCAACACATGCCAATACGGCCTTTTTAGTTTACTAAATTACAATATTAAATTTCCCGCGGAGTTTTTTGTTGAAAACGTCGCAGAATGATGACGTGTACGCGTGACGTCCTTGGTTGCAAGGGACATATTAGCGCAGCACCATTTGGGGCTAAAAGTCGTCTCTTTTCATCACGCAATTAAACAGTATTCTGGACATCTGTGTTGCTGAATCTTTTGCAATTTGTTTAATTAATAATGGAGAAGTCAAAGTAGAAAGATGGAGTTAGGAAGCTTTAGCCTTTAGCCACACAAACACACGGTGTTTCCTTGTTTAAAATTGCCGGAAGTGAAGCTTTACTATGGATCAGAGGGGTCAAGCGAACATGGTTCCTGACCACTTGTCAACCAGCAGGTTTCGGTGAGAAAATTGTGGTAAAAAGTCACCTCTTACCGGAGATCAGCTCAGCTTGCGCCGTCCATGCAGCTGCTGTTGACTTCCCTCAGAGACTGACGTCAAGACACCAGTGGACACACCCCTCCGACTATCAGGTACTATTTAATCTCACTAAAACACTAGCAACACAATAGAAAGATAAGGTATTTGCCAGAATTATCCTAGTAAATATGTCTAAAAACATCTGACTCCGTCCCAATACAGTCCTTCGTAATCAATATCAAGATCCACGAATCCTTCATCCCCGCTCAAATTAATGGGGAAATTTTAGTTTTCTCGGTCCGAATAGTTCTTGCTGCTGGAGGATCCCATTATAAACAATGAATGTGAGGACGTGAGGAGCCCTCACCCTTGTGACGTCATCGCCTGCTACTTCCGGTAAAGGTAAAGCTTTTTTATTAGCGACCAAAAGTTTCAAACTTTATCGTCGATGTTCTCTACTAAATCCTTTCAGCAAAAATATGGCAATATCGCAAAATGATCAAGTATGACACATAGAATGGACCTGCTATCCCCGTTTAAATAAGAAAATCTCATTTCATAGGCCTTTAATGACACAGGAGGATCCAGGAGGAACAGTGTGGTTTTCGTCCTGGCCGTGGAACTGTGGACCAGCTCTTTACTCTCGGCAGGGTTCTTGAGGGTGCATGGGAGTTTGCCCAACCAGTCTACATGTGCTTTGTGGACTTGGAGAAGGCATTCGACCGTGTCCCTCGGGAAGTCCTGTGGGGAGTGCTCAGAGAGTATGGGGTACCGGACTGTCTTATTGTGGGGGTTCGCTCCCTGTATGATCAGTGTCAGAGCTTGGTCCGCATTGCTGGCAGTAAGTCGAACACATTTCCAGTGAGGGTTGGACTCCGCCAAGGCTGTCCTTTGTCACCGATTCTGTTCATAACTTTTATGAACAGAATCTCTAGGCGCAGTCAAGGCGTTGAGGGGTTCCGGTTTGGTGGCCGCGGGATTGAGTCTCTGCTTTTTGCAGATGATGTGGTCCTGATGGCTTCATCTGGCCGGGATCTTCAGCTCTCACTGGATCGGTTCGCAGCCGAGTGTGAAGCGACCGGAATGAGAATCAGCACCTCCAAGTCCGAGTCCATGGTTCTCGCCCGGAAAAGGGTGGAGTGCCATCTCCGGGTTGGGGAGGAGACCCTGCCCCAAGTGGAGGAGTTCAAGTACCTAGGAGTCTTGTTCACAAGTGAGGGAAGAGTGGATCGTGAGATCGACAGGCGGATCGGTGCGGCGTCTTCAGTATTGCGAACGTTGTATCGATCCGTTGTGGGGAAGAAGGAGCTAAGCCGGAAGGCAAAGCTCTCAATTTACCGGTCGATCTACGTTCCCATCCTCACATATGGTCATGAGCTTTGGGTCATGACCGAAAGGATAAGATCACGGGTACAAGCGGCCGAAATGAGTTTCCTCCGCCGGGGGGCGGGGCTCTCCCTTAGAGATAGGGTGAGAAGCTCTGCCATCCGGGAGGAACTCAAAGTAAAGCCGCTGCTTCTCCACATCGAGAGGAGCCAGATGAGGTGGTTCGGGCATCTGGTCAGGATGCCACCCGAACGCCTCCCTAGGGAGGTGTTTAAGGCACGTCCAGTCGGCAGGAGGCCACGGGGAAGACCCAGGACACGTTGGGAAGACTATGTCTCCCGACTGGCCTGGGAATGCCTCGGGATCCCCCGGGAAGAGCTAGACGAAGTGGCTGGGGAGAGGGAAGTCTGGGCTTCCCTGCTTGGGCTGCTGCCCCCGCGACCCGACTTCGGATAAGCGGAAGATGATGGATGGATGGATGGATGGATGGACACTGCTTTGCAACAGTTGATATTCTAGTTTCAAGCATGTTTTACTCAACATAGGTCATAAAATCTTATCAACAAGCTATAATATCTTACTGAGATCATTTAACACCAAAACCATTAAAAGAAGTAAAACACTAACATAAAATCTGCTTAGTGAGAAGAATTATCTGAACAGACAGAAAATAAGCAAATATCACCCTGATTTGAGATATTTAATATTATTTTAGATTTCAGTGCAGTGCAATAAATTAAATGCAATAAATACAACCTTTTATGTTTTGTTGCTGAAGGAGAGCAAGTGGTGGACATTTTCAATAGAAAATGTCAGCATAGAAATAAGGAGGAGATGCTTGGTCGTAGTAATTGAAAAAGAATCAGGATGAAACTGTGAAGGATGGGATGAGGGATGAAAGCAACCGGTTCAAAGTGTGGAGAGAATGGATGTGAGAAAAGAAAGGGGTGGTAATGGTAATTTATGGCTGCCATGTGGTCCTGATATCCATTAGGACTGCCATAACAAATGGTCGGTCCCTGCATCTGACACCTCCTCCAGCCTGGGCTGATTAAGCTGTGATCAAACCAGTCAACCGCTGCCTGCTATTCAACACAAACCTGCGCAGATAATATTTGAGCATCATCGTAAATTCAGAAAGCAGCCCTTTTATCTTTCATACTGTCCATCTGTCTTTTGCTCTTTTGTATTTATTTATTTATTTATTTTTTTTTACTGTCTTTGTCTCATGATGGTCCATCTGGGTCCACCTGCTCTGTAATTATGTCTGCAGTGGTACCTCGGTTTCCGTTCCAAAAAGCCTGAAAATAAAAAACCCAAAGAGAATGTGTCCCCATAAGAAATCCAAGTATTCCATTCCACACGCCCCACAATGTTACTAAAAAGTAGAGTTTTTACATGCAAAAAAACTATGAAAATGGATAAAAGAACATTTAACATCACTTTTACCTTTTTATGAAAGACTCTTGTTGGCGATGATGGCGATGAGCAGAGAGGAAGGAAGGGGTGATGAGCCACACAGACCCCGCCATTTTTTTATGTAATTTTTATTATATTTCAATCAATCAATCAATCAATGTTTATTTATATAGCCCCAAATCACAAATGTCTCAAAGGACTGCACAAATCATTACGACTACAACATCCTCGGAAGAACCCACAAAAGGGCAAGGAAAACTCACACCCAGTGGGCAGGGAGAGTTCACATCCAGTGGGACGCCAGTGACAATGCTGACTATGAGAAACCTTGGAGAGGACCTCAGATGTGGGCAACCCCCCCCCTCTAGGGGACCGAAAGCAATGGATGTCGAGCGGGTCTAACATGATACTGTGAAAGTTCAATCCATAGTGGCTCCAACACAGCCGCGAGAGTTCAGTTCAAGCGGATCCAAGACAGCAGCGAGAGTCCCGTCCACAGGAAACCATCTCAAGCGGAGGCGGATCAGCAGCGTAGAGATGTCCCCAACCGATACAGGCGAGCGGTCCATCCTGGGTCCCGACGAACGGTCCATCCTGGGTCTCGACTCTGGACAGCCAGTACTTCATCCATGGTCATCGGACCGGACCCCCTCCACAAGGGAGGGGGGGACATAGGAGAAAGAAAAGAAGCGGCAGATCAACTGGTCTAAAAAGGAGGTCTATTTAAAGGCTAGAGTATACAGATGAGTTTTAAGGTGAGACTTAAATATTTATTCATTTATTTATATTTATTTCGTGGTTAGAGTGTCCACCCTGAGATCGGTAAGTTGTGAGTTCAAACCCCGGCCAAGTCATACCAAATACTATAAAAAATGGGACCCACTACTCCCTGCTTGGCACTCAGCATCAAGGGTGTGGAATTGGAGGTTAAATCACCAAAAATGATTCCTGGGCGCGGCCACCGCTGCTGCTCACTGCTCTCCTCACCTCCCAGGGAGTGATCAAGGGTGATGGGTCAAATGCAGAGAATAATTTCCCCACACCTAGTGTGTGTGTGACAATCATGGGTACTTTAACTTTAACTTTAATTTATTTTTATTTTTTCTCTTTTTGATGCGCCTGAAAGAGTGGCAGCACATCACAGGAGCTCCTTTTGACTTTCTACATTTTATTTTTTATTTTTGTCATTTTTCTCAACTTTTCTAGCTTTTTTTAATCCCTTATCTTTTCCATCAACCACTAATTATGGTTCTTGGGCGCTTATGTGTGTTTTCAATATTTTTATTTTTACATGGAACAATTTCCCTTGTGGATCAATAAAGTTGTGGAAGTTTAAGTCTAAGTTCTCTCATGAATTCAATATGGTTTCTCACCTTGTTTCTCAAAGTACTGGTACTCGCAACTTTACTTGGCCCTATTGCGGCTTATTTTGCAGTGGTACTCAATTTAAAAAAAAAAAAGGACAGAGAATTGGTCACCAACGTGTGGGATTATTTTTTGGCATACTGCAATCAAGCCATGTTTAGTCATACCATAACCAAGATTCAGCCGGATGTACTAAACCCGTACGAACTTGACAGCGCAAAAAAAAAAGTGTGTGCAGAAGATTGTGTCTCTTAAACATCCATCCATCCATTTACTACCCCTTATTCCCTTTGGGGTTGCGGGGGGCGCTGGTGCCTATCTCAGCTACAATCGGGAACAGTGTTCAGAAAAACAATGTTACATAATAACAGCGTTATTAACACTGTTAGTTTTTCTAGTAACAAATAAGCTAATTGTTTTTTTATGTGTGTTAAAAAGTATTTTATTATGTGGACAGGACAGCTTCAAAATCCCAGCTAGTTCAGCTCAGGAAGTACCTCTTTAATAGTGCAAACGGCAGACTCTGCACACGCTGCTACTACTATTACTACTATTAGAAATTATTGGAAACTCAAGACAGCTGTGACATGTTCTTTACAAGTATAAGTACACTTTTGACCACGACTGTATGTTAAAATGCCGTTATCAATAAGTTTGATGTGTACTACTACTACTACTACCACCACTATCATTACTATGGAGAAATATTGAATATTCAATAAAGTGACAATCATCAACGGCTTCACGGTGGAAGAGGGGTTAGTGCAATGGTTCCCAAACTTTTGCAGGCTGGCGCCCCCTTGGCTCCCCAGTGAATTCCTAGCGCCCCCCCCCCCCCCCCCCCTCAAAAAGAGAAAGGTTAAACACAAATGTGTATTTCACAAATAAAACCCAATTTAGTAAACTAAATTCTGTTGTCCTAAGCATGTTACACAATGTTTCTTCAATATTTTCAGCCATTTCATCTATTCTTCTCTGAACAGAGTTATCACTGAGAGGAATAGCTTTTATAATTTGGTCAGGTGACTTGTGTAGAACTGTGTGTAGAACCTCTCTTACTGCTGGTAGAATAAGCTCTTTTCCAATTGTATGAGGCTTACCAGATCTAGCAATCAGCAAAGAGATGTTGTATGACGCTCGCAAACCGTCAGTAGATTGTTGTAAAATGCTGTCAAATATATTTCCGATGGTTTTCCGTTTCCGAACGTTGTCTCGGAGTGACTGAAAATATACCAAGTTTTTGTCTGCTTTATCAGAGTGCATTTTCTTCAAATGTTTCAAAAGCCTCAAAGGTTTCATAGCTTCATTTGAAAACACTCTATCACACAGTAGACACATTGGTTGCTGTTGGTTGTGTGCGACAAATCCATATTTCAGATATTCCACAATATATTGCCGACACTTCTTTTTTGTTTGCTGTACCAAGGCCATACTTATTTCTGGAACAAAAAAATAAAACCATGTAAAATACAGCATTTTATCGCATTTCATAAATAGGCCTACTTAAAGACAAAAATGACAACATTGAAGGTATGAAAAGCAATTTACACTCTCACGTATTCATTTTCTTCCAATTACTCACAGAAAATGGTGGCGGACGTGATCTAAGACACGCCACCCTCGCCACCCACACAATGACACACGCGCGAACACGCATATATGCACACACACACACACACGCACACACACACACACACATGCACACACAGGTACAAAGTCAGATACATTCGTAACAATATATATCAGTGAATGCACCACCCTAACCAGCTCAACACAACACAACACGGCGCGTTCTGGCGAGTCCCCAATTTCATGTTGACTTGAACTCAAGACGATGTTCACCGCCAGAATGCGGTTTTTATTATAAGATAAAATTCTGAACATTACAAGCTTGAAATTACAAACCTGAGCTTTTGCTTTTGTAGTCTATGCTGTCGGATCTGACTGGGCCAGAGCGGCGTGTGGTAACCGGACCCTGATGCGTCGTCCACTGACTCGTCCTGCTGCACGTGTTGTGTACAAATCGTCAAACAAACGTTCGAACTTCTGACTTCGACTTCGGACTGCCGCCCCCCTACCGCCCCCTTCTTCCTCACCGCCCCCCCAGATCTTTCCACCGCCCCCAGGGGGGCGGTACCGCCCACTTTGGGAACCACTGGGTTAGTGCGTCTGCCTCACAATACGAAGTTCCTGCAGTCCTGGGTTCAAATCCAGGCTTGGGATCTTTCTGTGTGGAGTTTGCATGTTCTCCCCGTGAATGCGTGGGTTCCCTCCGGGTACCCCGGCTTCCTCCCACTTCCAAAGACATGCACCTGGGGATAGGTTGATTGGCAACACTAAATTGGCCCTAGTGTGTGAATGTGAGTGTGAATGTTGTCTGTCTATCTGTGTTGGCCCTGCGATGAGGTGGCGACTTGTCCAGGGTGTACCCCGCCTTCCGCCCGATTGTAGCTGAGATAGGCGCCAGCGCCCCCCGCGACCCCAAAAGGGAATAAGCGGTAGAAAATGGATGGACAATCATCAACAATAATAATCCAACAATACTCCGCTTGTGGACAAAAGAAAACGTTTTAATAAAACATCTGAAACACGTCTGATGAATGAAACATTTTTACAATTAAGAGATTTCAGGTATTATGACCGCTGGATTTCAAGATAAACAACAGGGACAATGTTTCATCCTGGTTGGGAGGTGTTCTTGACAAAACTACACGAGGTTTGCGGCAGCGCCTCCCTCTTCCCGGTCTGTCGGCCTCTTGTTTTATTAGTGTAATATGTGTTTTGGCCTTGATCCAGAGCCAGGAAGAGCAGCTATAATAAGATTATGAGTGAGTCCAAACTTCATCACCTCTATGCTGCAGTGTCAGGAGTGATGAAGTGACGGGGTGATGTATGACCTGATGCGACACGTGTGAGTACATTTCATCGATCTCGATTAATAATGGGATGCTAGCAAATATCAGGACTGCTTTGGCTTGTTTTTTTGTGTTTTTTTTTTGGTAAATGCTTCCATAATACACCACAATAATAACCGTAACCATTAAACTCAATACAAAACCAATTTATATATTTTATTGTTGAAGTAGCACACAGGGTTCGATCATATTACATGCTTCTCCATCCAGCTACACTCGGGCGGAAGGCAGGGTACACCCTGGACGAGTCACAACCTTATCACAGGGACAACATAGAACACAGACAACACTTACACAGCAGGGCCAATTTAGGATTGCCAATCAACTGTTACCCAAGTACATGTCTTTGGAGGTGGGAGGAAGCCGGAGTACCAGGAGTGGACTCACCCAGTCAAGGGGAGAACATGCAAACTCCACACAGAAATATCCCAGGCTTGGGGATCGAACCCAGGATCTTCTTATTGTGAGGAATATTCAACTGAACTGTTTTGGGGTCCACATTTCCAGAAAGTTAAGGACCAGGGGTCCAGACTAATCCTCTTACTTTTAGTCTTATTTTCTATATAAACATATAAATGCAAGTAAAACTGTTACTCTATACACAAAGGACCTATTTCTCTCAAATATTGTTCACAAATCTGTGTTAGTGAGCATTTCTTTCTTGCCGAAATAATCCATCCTACCTCACAGGTGTGGCATATCAAGATACATGATTATTCAAAGTCAGTCAATCAAAGTTGATTTTTATAGCCCTTAATCACAAGTGTCTCAAAGGGCTGCACAAGCCACAACGACTTCCTCAGCTCAGATCCCACATCAGGGCAGGGAAAAACTCAATCCAATGGGCACAATGAGAAACCTCGGAGGGGATGGTTGCAGAGGTATGCTGTACCCTGGCCACAATTAAAGGTCACTCTGAAATGTGCAGTTCTGCTTTATTGGGGCTGTGGCAGGGTGAGAAAAGCAGTCAGTATCTGGTGTGACCACCATTTGCCCCAAGCAGTGCACCACATCTCCTTCACATAGAGTTGATCAGGTTGTTGATTGTGGAATGTTGGTCCACTCCTCTTCAATGGTTGTGCAAAGTTGCTGGATATTGACAGGAAGTGGAACACGCTGTCGTATACACTGATCCATATCATCCCAAACATGCTCGATGGTTGACATGTTGGCCATGCAAGAACTGGGAAGTTTTCAGCTTCCAGGAATTGTGTAAAGATCCTTGCAACGTGGGGCCGAGCATCATGCTGAAACATGGGCTGATGGTCTCGGGTGAATGGCACATCAATGGGCCTCAGGATCTTGTCACGGTATCTCTGTGCATTAAAAAATACCATCAATGAAATGCACTTGCGTTCGTTATCCATAACATACGCCTATCCCACACCCACTATGGGCCACTCCATTCACAACGTTGACATCAGCACACCTCTTTCCCGCACAACACCACACACGTTGTCAGCCATCTGCTCTGAACAGTGAAAACCGGGATTCATCCTTGAAGATAATAACTCTCCAACGTGCCAGAAGTCATCAGATGTGAGCATATTCCCACTAAAGTCAGTTATAACGACAGACTGCAGTCAGGTCGAGACACCGATGAGGACAATGAGCATGCTGATGAGCGTCCCTAGGATGGTTTCTCACAGTTTGTGCAGAAATGTATTGGTTATGCTAACCTATTGTTGCAGCAGCTGTCCGGGTGGCTAGTCTGAGACGATCATGGACTTACACCTGCTGATTGTAAAGGTCCTGGGCTGCATATTTTACAGTAATCATTAATCAGCATCTTGATATGCCACACCCGTGAGGTGGGACAGAGTACATTGGCAAATAAGTGTGCACTAACACAGATCCAAACAGATATGTGAACGATATTTGAGAGCAATAGGTCTTTTGTGTATATAGTAAACTTTTTAGATCTTTAAGTTCAACTCATGAAAAATGGGAGAAAAAACAAAAGTGTTATATTTTTGTTTAGTGTATATTCTGAAGAGCAGGCGTCCTCTACAGTAGACGTTTGATTTTGGTCTTTTTATTTTGAGTTACAGGAGCGCTCTGCTGTTTTTAAAGATCATCTGCAAAAAAACTAGTCCAAGATACTCTTTATGACAGCACTCAAGTATTTTTAAGAAATGTGCCGCAAAAATGTGAGTCTCTCACAAGTTGTTTTAACTGAACTCGCGCACCAGTTGAACAGTCCGAATGATGAAAAAGAGAGGACTTGAATAAAACCTTGGGGAACACTACTTTGTATAAATAAATAAATTGAACAAATGACTACTGACTGCATCTGAAGTAAACAAGCTATAGCAACATCTGGGTTACATAAACCCATCCATCCACATAACAACAAAAAAAAATAGTAACTGCCAAAAAGGAGAGGACTTAGAGGGCTGCCTTGAGGAATACCTTGGTTATGTAAATCACATGTTTGGACCCTGTCTACATTAAGCCGGGTAACTCATTAAACAAATAACTATTTAGCCTAAGCTCCTTGTCAGCCACGCTAAACCAGCGTTTAAGGTAACCCTCCTTGCATAATTTTTTACACAGGTAAATGTGCCGTGTATTTCTTGAATCTTCGACTCTCAGCTTTGTGTTAGAATAATTATGTATACAGGTATATTATCACACAACTCTTATGCTTTAGGGCCGTCTCTATAGATATTGTCAAATGTGCTGAAGTGGTATTTTTCTTTGTCTCTGCAAAGCTGGCAATCCAACAGATTGCGAGCCAGTCTTGTATCAGTGTCTGTGTCCAGGAACGGCCTGCTGACTGCCAAGACCGAACACCGCCGTGACGCAGACAGAGCAGAGAAAAGGCGATATCACCAGTGTCAACACATTTGCATTTCTTATATAATCATATATTGTGTTTAACTGTGGAACTGTCAAGATTACTCCCTTTCCCTCAGCAACAGCTTCAGTGATGTAACCAGAGACCTCCCAAATAAATAGAAGAAGCACATGGGCTGGACTTTTAGAACGTAGTTTGGATCTGTAACTAGAGTACAGCCCAAACAACGTCTCTCCTCAATTGAGAAAAATTGAACTCTGTCTCTGCATGATTCCTTGCTTCTCGTCTGTTTTAAAAGCTATCATCAGTGTTTGAACCTGACATTTTGTATAGACTCAGTGACACCAGAAATACAGCGCCCCACACGGAAAGTGATGTCAGAAAGAACGTGCTACAGCCAGCTTCAGAAAAAGCGGTTTTGTAAATTGGAGCTAACCACTGGATATGTGGAGGCGAGTTATCCAGACATGCCCGTGCTTCTGTTACGGCTCAGACTCCTGCCAACGCCGCTCATCCGTCTGTGCGCTCCTCGGGACACGCCCACGGCCGCGTACCGCATATATCTAAGGATGCGCCATGCGCGTCTCCGCCCTGCAGCAGCCACCAGGTGCAATCATTTTCCAGTAATCAACACACCGGCACTTGATGAGCGACTACCTGCCATTGCTCGCCGGAGTATAGTCTTGTGTACCTGTGCAAGCATCCCGTATCTGGCTTCCATCCCGCGTACTCGCTCTTCCCCTGCGACTTCCGTGTTTCCGTTGTGTCTGATGTTCCTGTTGTCTAACCGCAGCGCTCCCCGTGTTCTCCTGTGGTCCCCTGTTCTTCCCCTTACCTCCCGGACTGCCCTTTTGGATTCTCAACACCCCGCTTGGACACGTTCCTCTCGACGCCTCTCGTTTGCCCTGGATCCTCTGCCCGCCCCAAGGACTTCCGTGTTCTTTCGTCTCTTCACAACATTTGGTAACACGCACCTCAGCTAAATACTTCACATAATCTGTCACCCATTCCCTTTTGGATCTAGTTAACAGTCCATTTCCTTAGTTTATTTTTTATTGTTTTATCATATATATATATATATATATATATATATATATATATATATATATATGGTTAATATATCTAAAATAAATCTTTGACCTGGTGTCAGTCTGCCGTCATCTCCCCTGTTTAAACCATAACAGCTTCTCCTTCTTCTACATGTACAGACGCTTGTGGAAATCACACATGAATACCTTAAGAGAAAGCTATTGCAGCTATTTGGGATACAACACTTCTCAGACGGCAAGAGAACTTTCGAATGTCCACGTCAGCTATGAGTCTACTTAGCAAAAAACTTTGTCCATTTGACGAAGGAGAGATAACGAGAATGCGGGCTACCCTGGATAAGATAAAAAAAAAGGTAGCATGTGCTTTGTATTACCTGGCCGACGAGGGGAAGACTATGGATACAGTGAATGCATTTGGAGTGGGAAAGCAGACTGTATCAGTTGTTGTCCGCCATGTATGTCGCGTACTCAACGTCTAGGTCAAGAATATATAAAGTCACCAAAAAGGAATGGACAATGAAGATGAAGGCAAAAGAGTGAGGAATGTCCTGACCAGATATCTAGATCCCTATATTGACTGATGTAAAATATTCTTTATCACATTGTTTAGATTTACTTGTCTATTAAAGATTTGATTAATTTATAATGGCTCAGGTATGATTCACTACAATAGGGTCTCACAACACACTGGATTCCAATTAATTTAAATGCCACAACACTGGATATTTTTCAGATAAGTTTAATTTAATTTAAGAACTCGCACACAAAGCAACACTGGAGGCGACTATGACGTGCACATTTTCCGGGCATGCGTACTAGGTCACGTTGCGTCTTAAACGACCATTGTGTGTGTGTGTGTGTGTGTGTGTGTGTGTTTAGACATGGATACAGTTAGGTGGGATTCACCCTGGATAACCTTAGTGTAAGAAGGGGCCTAAAATGTAATTAAATAGATCTGTCAATGTGTTTACAATGGTTCAAGTTCCTCTATACAACAGGAGCAAAATGTTTATCTCCCAAGTTTTGAAATGGTATGTTCTCATTCCCGGGGCTGGGTTTGGCCACTAAGGCACCAGTTGAATAGCACTGCAATAAGTTATGTAGGCTGACCATATTCTGAAATCCCCAAAAGAGGACACATATGCATGAAAATTTGCCAATGATACTTGAACTTGCTTTATAAATAATATATGTAATTAAATAAAGCATTTTTTGTTGACAGCAGAGTGTTGGCGCTAGGGGTTTTCAAAATGGGGTCCCGTGGACACCATCAAGTCAAAAAAATGGGGTTCCACAGTACATTTTTGGGGTCCCAATTTTTTGTAAGCGTTTTGAAAACAAATGATAAATGTATGCATTATCCTGTCGTATCTCACATTCTATATTGTGTTTTAGAAAAAGGTTGTCATAAACGTTACTTAATTCATCAAAAGAAATAATAATAAAAAAAGACAAATGTGTATGCATATGTAAATGCATTCAGTTATAAACATTCATTCACTTTCTTCTTTCCTTCATGGATCTAAACTTTACCGCTGCCGCTAGTTGTTTTTTTTGTAAGTTTTTATTTTATAAGTTGTAGGTGTATTTATTTCAGTGTGAAAGAGTAAAAAGTGTTTTGCTTCGGTCATGAAATAATGATAATGGTGTGCCAGGGCATACATACATTTTATATTTAATACTTAAATCTCTGGAGTCTACATCAACTTCAGATCTACTCCTCATTTCAAAATGGTTTTTTTTTTATGTTGTGTTTTTGTTTGTTTTCTGCCCTTTTTTGTCAAACAAAACTGTTTTTTTTTTTATGGAAAACACACAAAATATGCAAAATCTTCCACCAAAAATATTTTTCAAAGTGGAATATTGACGTGACGTAATCGGGGTTGAGGTGTGAGGGTTGCGGGGGGGTGTGGGGGGGGGGGGGGGGGTATCTTGTAGCGTCCCGGAAGAGTCAGTGCTGCAAGGGGTTCTGGGTATTTGTTCTGTTGTGTTTATGTTGTGTTACGGTGCGGATGTTCTCCTGAAATGTGTTTGTCATTCTTGTTTGGTGTGGGTTCACAGTGTGGCGCATATTTCTTACAATGTTAAAGTTGTTTATACGGCCACCCTCAGTGTGACCTGTATGACTGTTGACTAAGTATGCCTTGATTAATAATCAGTCTACTACCTCGCTCTCTCTGTCTCTGCCCACACCTCACGAATATTGTTGCGTGCGCACACTTTCACAATTTCAACCCCTTCTTAACCCTGGATGTACATTGAAAATACACGCAACCCTGACTCAAAATGCCGGACATTTGAGGCATTTAAGAAACCCCGCCCGGACAGGGGAAAGAGGACGTATGGTCAGTCCAAGTTATGAAAATGTCAAAATATTATTTTAGGGTAGTGGTGACACATCTTTCAGAAAGAGAATAAAAAAACAACAACACTGAAGTTAATAAGCAAGGGAGTGGTGCAAAAAAGAAAACATATGAATCTGTGCTGCTACTAAATCAAGTATCTGACAAGCTGACCTTTTGATGCACAATTACATTAGTGTAAAGGCTAGACAGCTAGACGAATGTTCTAGTTGCGTATTGTACGGTATACGTTGTATTAATACTTCTGGTGTTGTACTATTACATGCCACGCTCGGCTTGTCCACCATGTTTTATTTTATTATTGTCTTCTCACTTCTTCTGCTTTTTGTGTTTCCTCCTCAGACCCCTGTATTCCCAGAGCCGGGCTGAGTCACGAGACTGCCTGCAGCGTTCCAATCAGCATCACATTTAAGATCAGCCGCTGCGGCAGGAAGATGCTGCATTGTTCCTTCATGTCAAGACCCTTAATGCCACCTCATTCAGAGGGACGATATTTGCCATTTTTTTCCTTCCTCGCTATTTTTGTTTCTCTCAGGTATCTCCCGTTCATGAGTTCTATTTAGTTAATGGTAATGTGGTGCAAACTGTGTTCCTCCTTGCATCCATCTTGCGGTCCTACCGTTTGGCAGCCCTTTTAAAATTCCTGCTGACCTTAGGATTGCCTTGGGACCATCTTCCCCTTGCGTGGCCCATTAAAGACTTGTTAGTCAGTCATTGCCGCTTCTCTGCATCCTGGTATCCGAAAACCTTTTACTGCAGTCGTCACCAGACTTTTAAAGCCTAAATCCCAGGGTTTTAGTCATAATAAAATATGTAATATGTCAGGTTCCAACATCGATGACATCTAGTAAACAAGACAAGAAGCAAGGAAATAAACAGACAGAATTCAATTTTGCTCAATTTGTGGAGAGACGTGGCGACTGTACTCTCTGTACAGTCTTCCACCACGCTCTGACGAAAAAAGGTTTACGTATCCTCTTTTATTTGGATATTCCCTGTTTACACAACAACAGCTGTTTCTAAAGGAATGGGGGGTATGTAAACAAAAAATGCTTTTTGTCGCATTAACACAAGAGAAAAAGATTCCTCGGGCTTGGGCTGGTCCTAGTTCGAGCTTGGGCAAGTCTTGAATCACAATAGATAACTCTCCGTCCAGTCTCCCCCCCCCCATCGTACACAATGGAATTTTCCAAGCTTTTGGCTTGTTGCAAAAAAGACAGCCTCTTGTGTGTTTATTGGGAACTCAGAGAATGGAAAGCTTTTTGATAATTTACATACAGTTTTCTGACATAATATTTTATGAAGAAACATTATAAACATTTTGTGACACATCGTAGTGTTATTATCGATTGGTGTCAATATATTTGTCAATCCTCTAAGGGATGTTTTCTTGTAAAATGTAGCATCTATATATATATATATATATATATATATATATATATATATATATATATATATATATCCGTAACCCTACGAGCTTCCCCTACTTGAAAGACCAGCAGCGAACACTGGCACTGTAGTATATTTTTTAATGTTATGGTCACATAACACTTGGTGGTGGTTGTTGTAGTCTGGAAGTAGTACATTTAGCTGTTCAACCGATGGGTTTTTTGTGTTTAATTGAGAAGGGGTGAACAGGGTAGTCCTTATTTAGTTTATCGCCTTGTTTTATCATATATAGTATATATACAATCGTGGTCAAAAGTTTACATACACTTGTAAAGACCATAATGTCATGGCGGTGTTGATTTTCCAATCATTTCTACAACAATTATTTGTTTGTGTGAGAGTGATTGGAGCACATACTTGTTGGTCACAAAAAACATTCCTATAGTTTGGTTCTTTTATGAATTTATTATGGGTCAACTGAAAATGTGACCAAATACACTGGGTCAAAAGTATACATACTGTACATGTCCCTTGGCAAGTTTCACTGCAATTTTGAACAATAAGTATCTTGTCTTTGCAGTCTATTCAATTGAATATAAGTTGAAAAGGATTTGCAAAACATTGTATTTTATTTTTATTTATGATTTGCACATGCCAACTTCACTGGTTTCTGGTTTTGTACAAGCCTTAATCAAAACTTGGTCTTGACCCTTCTCTGACTCTTACTTGATACAGTCTCACCTTGATTCCTCCCTACTTATTCCCAGTTCGTGATTTATGGTAGTTCATGTGTCTATTTGTATTCTGCTTGTGTATGAACACAGGAAATTGGGACAATACAGTGGCTGATGCAAATTTTATAAAATATTAGGTTCAGAATGCACAAGTTAAAGATATTCTTTAGAAATGGAGTTTGATTGAAATACAAATTCAGTATTCAAGAAGCCGATACACACACGCTGGCAACAAAGCACATTTCCATTTCCAGATGTTTAATTACCAACAATGTATCACTGAAGAGATTTGCGTAATTAAATAAATGAATGAATAGATTAGTACTTAAAAAATCTAATCATCTGCACACAGGGGTGGTTTGGGCAAACACAAAATTGTTATGGTTGTTAATGCCAGTGTTTGCTCCTCATTGGGATGTACCTTTCAATGTCCGTTATGTTCACAGCAACTAAGTACAAGGGTTTGCCAACAACAATTACCTGATTTTCAGATTCCACTCTTTCCCCAAGCTGACAGTGCCTTTGAGGAAAAATGAGGCTGACATTTGAATTTGCATCCTTGCAGGGTTTCTGGCTTGTGGAGTGGTGAGTGGAAGTACTCCTATCCACCATTGTGGTTAGTGTGTGTGTGTGTGTGTGTGTGTGTGTGTGTGTGTGTGTGTGTCGACACCAATTGGTGGTTTGTAGATCTGAGGAATGCACTCTGAATCCTTTATTTTAATTGCGAATCCAGTTCCAAGAAGTGAGGAAGGAGACACAGAGAGATTAACAATGTGTTTTGTATATTTTAAGTGTTGTAACACATTACACATGAAATATTCTGCTGATCACCACAGACTAGGGTTGTACGGTATACCGGCATTAGTATAGTACCGCGATAATAATGAATCATATTCGGTACTAAACCACCTCTGAAAAGTACCGCGCCCCTGTCGTGTCATTGCTGGTTTACGAGCAGACGAGCATGTTCGGCAGCGCACAATCACGGAGTACTTACAAGCAGAAACAGTGTGTGGACAGAAAAGGGAGAACGGATGCATTTTGGCTTGAAAACTAAAGATAAAGGTGAAGTTATAACACTGAAACGCCCTCAGGAAGAGCTGCTTTAAGACATAGCTAGCAAGCTAGCTAGCGGCTAACGCCCCTCCGCCGTCGGCAGAGTTTTAGCTACTTCTAAATCACTCATCCTCGCCTCCATGGCGACAAATAAATTACATATTTACAAGTATCATCTCTGCAGGACGAGGAATAGCTAAACATGCCTCACCACAGACCGTAGCTCACCGGCGTCAAAATGTAAACAAATGAAAGTATAATATTTCCCATAATTGTAGCGGGTATCAGGATTATCTCAGAGAGAGCATGCCCCAAGCTGCTGTTTTGAGGCATGTTCCAAAAAATAATGCACTTTGTGACTTCAATAATAAATATGACAGTGCCATGTTGGCACTTTTGTCCATAACTTTAGTTGATTTATTTTGGAAAACCTTGTTACATTGTTTAATGCATACTGCAGGGCATCACAACAAAATTAGGCATAAAAATGTGTTAATTCCTCGACTGTATATATTGGTATTGGTTGATATCGGAATCGGCAATTAAGAGTTGGGAAATATCGGAATATCGGATATCAGCTAAAAAGCCATTATCGGACATCTCTAAACACAACCATCAAATACATGCAACCAGAACGTAACATGTCACGTAGGGAATATAACGCTTAAAGTTAAAATTACCACCGATAGTCACACACACATTAGGTGTGGTGAAATTAACCTCTGCATCTGAACCATCGCTTTATTCCACCCCTTGGGAGGTGAGAGGAGCAGTGAGCATCCGCATTGGCCACGCTCAGGAATCATTTTGGTGATTCAACCCCCAATTCCAACCCTTGATGCTGAGTGCCAAGCAGGGAGGTAATGGGTCCCATTTTTACGTCAACACTATCATGTCCTGCATAAATTTTCTGTCATTTTGGTTTCTGGCATTTTTTTGTTTAGTACAGTGGTGTCAAACTCAAATACAAAGTTGGCCAAAATTTTAAACTGAACAAAGCCACGGGCCAAGGTTGAACAAATGAACCTCTTAATAGGGACCCAAACAAGTTTTGCATCGAATATTGAACAAGCGAGACTTATATAACTTTATAGTGACATGCAAAATCAAGTTTCAAATAATACTAATAATTTAAAAATAGCTATGGCATATCAAATCAAATTTAAATAGAAATTGAATGCCTCTTTTCTATTTGCAGCCTTCTCAGGTAAATATCAAAATAAACTTTTCCCACAGGCTAATAATACATTTGTATATTGTAGCGTCCAGGAAGAAGTAGTGCTGCAAGGGTTTCTGTGTATTTGTTCTGTTGTGTTTATGTTGTGTTACAGTGCGGATGTTCTCCCGAAATTTGCTTGTCATTCTCGTTTAGTGTTGGTTCACAGTGTAGCGCATATTTGTAACAGTCTTAAAGTTCTTTATACGGCCACCCTCAGGGTGACCTGTATGGCTGTTGACCAAGCTTGCATTGCATTAGCTTGTGGGTGTGTGTAAAAGCCACATATATCATGTGACTAGGCCGGCACGTTGTTTCTACGTAGGAAAAGCGGACGTGACGAAAGTTTTTAGAGGACGCTTGAGGCAGTGCCTTTAAGGCACGCGCCCAATATTGTTGTCCAGGTGGGAATCGGGAGAAATTTGGGAGAATGGTTGCCCCCTGGTGATTTTCAAGAGGGGCACTGAAATTTGGGAGTCTCCTTGGAAAATCGGGGGTGAGGGTTAGCAAGTATGAGTATTAGCGGTGAATGCGGTGTTACAGCGACACCGCCACTGTATAATACCGGCAGGCCAGCTCTACTGTTAATTTGATATGGCCTCAAGGGCGGGCCAACACAGATAGAGAGACAACGCTCACACTCACATTCACACACTAGGGCCAATTTTAGTGTTGCCAATCAACCTATCCCCAGGTGCATGTCTTTGGAGGTGGGAGGAAGCCGGAATACCCGGAGGGAACCCACGCAGTCACGGAGAGGACATGCAAACTCTACACAGAAAGATCCCGAGCCTGGGATTGAACTCAAGAGATCTTTGTATTCAAACGCTAAATATGTGTTGCTCACTCAGCTGCAAGCCATTTGCAAAAAACAAAAGTTAAATTAAAATGTTGCTGTAATGCTGCAAGTTGCTGAATTCATATGGGGAAAAGAAGGACTATCTGATTTACTGAAGACTGTGGGACAACAGACTGTTAATGAGGTCCTCCTCCTCCATCCTTTTTCTGCCGCTTATTCCCGGTCGGGGTCGCGGGGGGCGCTGGCGCCTATCTCAGCTACAATCGGGCGGAAGGCGGGGTACACCCTGGACAAGTCGCCACCTCATCGCAGGGCAACATAATGAGGTCGTTTTGTATAATTGTGTAGATCTGGAACTTTGTCTACGTTGTGGCTGACGCGATTGGTGTAAAAATCCCGCCGAGAGCATCATACAAGTTGGTTATTGTACCACCTCTGGTTGCGGGATCTCGGTGACTTGGAAGAATCAGGCTGGGTT
This sequence comes from Nerophis ophidion, assembly GCF_033978795.1. Lineage (NCBI taxonomy): Eukaryota > Metazoa > Chordata > Actinopteri > Syngnathiformes > Syngnathidae > Nerophis > Nerophis ophidion. The sequence goes on from NC_084630.1 coordinate 31,245,747, forward strand.
AGCAGACGTTTAAAAGGACTTTTATTTTATTTTTATTTTATATTTTTTTTTATAGTCGGTCGAGGCTCTCTTTCTCTCTCTCTTTCTTTCTTTCTTTTTTTCTTTCTTTCTTTCCTTCCTTCTTTCTTTCTTTCACTCAGTCTCTCTGGGTTCCTCCGCCTCTCCGGGCTCCTGACGCTACTTTATATAAAGAGACAGATGATTAGATAACCTGTTCCAGCTGGGTTATCCACTCACCTGCAGCTGCTTCGTAACCGGCTTGCGTACATCCTCCGCCCACAGGCGACACGTGGACCACGCCCCCTCCACGGTTGTGTTTAACCAATTTTGTTTTCTGAAGGCGAGAGCTTGTGCTGGTAAAAATAATCTTAACTTCAGCTTCTCCTTCGAACATGGCGGTGTAAACAAAATCTGTGATGTGACATCTGGCTCTCTATAGAGCATGGGTGTCAAACTCTGGCCGTGTGATTTTATTTGGCCATTGAGGCAATATCAGTTTAGCATTAGACCTGGCCCGCCGGTGTTATACAACGTCGGTGCCGCTGTAACACCGACCTCACCGCTAATACTCATACTTGCCAACCCTCCTAATTTTCCGGGTAGACTCCCGAAGTTCAGTGCCCCTCCCTAAAATGTCCCGGGGCAACCATTCTCCCGAATTTCTACCGATTTCCACCTGGACAACTATATTGGGGCGTGCATTTAAGGCACAGCCTTTAGCGTTCTCTACAACCTGTCGTCACGTCTGCTTTTCCTCCATACTATCAGCGTGTCACATAATATTTGTGACTTTTACACACACACACACGCACAAGTGAATGCAACACATACTTGGTCAACAGCCATACAGGTCACACTGAATGTGGCCATATAAACAACTTTAGCACTGTTACAAATATGCGCCACACTGTGAACCCACACCAAACAAGAATGACAAACACATTTCGGGTGAACATCCGCACCGTAACACAACAGAACACATACCCAGAACCCTTTGCAGCACTACTCTTCCGGGAAACTTCCAGCAAACTGACCAATAATTAACGTTTTATTCATGCATTTTCTCTTGCTACTTCAAGGCTTGAATGTTTGGTTCATTCATTATTGTTATTTTATTTTCAAAGTTATTACTAGCCTGTGGAAAAAAAAAAGATATTTATCTCAGAATATTGCAAATAGAAAAAAAGGCATAACATTTGTATTTAAATTTAATTTGATATGCCATTGATATTTTTTTAATTATTATTATTATTTTTTGAAACTGTATTTTGCATGTCACTAAAGTTATATAAACCTTGCTTGTTCAATACTTAATGCAAAACTTGTTTGGGTCCCTATTAAAAGGTTAATTTGTTCAACCTTGGCCCACGGCTTTGAGCAAGGTTGTCAAACTCATTTTAGATCGGGGGCCACATGGGAAAAAAAATCTACTCCCAAGTGGACCAGACTGATAAAATCACGGCACAAAAACTTAAAAATAAAGACAACTTCAGATAATAGAACAAGCACATTCTGAAAATGTAGAAATCATAATGTTGACTTTTTTACACTTACATGTTGCGGTTAATAGTGTTGCTAGTGAAGAAATGATGTGATAATGTTCATTAGTCAACTCATTGGGGTTAATTATCAATCTATCAAGATAAAAAAAAAATAACATTAAAATCAAATTACCGGATGTTATTCATCTAGTTTGCTCATTTTCCTCGACTGTTGCACTAACATGTGGTTTATTGTTTTTACATATGTAGCTTAGAAGTTTGAGAACATTGTTTGAGAACCCGTTCTCAAACAATAGCAATAAAATCTCTTCTGATTCTGATTCTGATCTACAAAGATACAAATAATTGCTATTGCGACATCTAGTGGACGCAACAATTTCGTCTCATTTTTATACTTAGCAAACTCATACCACGGGCCGGATAAAACCTGTTCGCGGGCCTGATCCGGCCCACCGGTCGAAAGTTTGACACCTCTGCTATACAGCATAGATTTTCAAATCGTGGGAGGCGGGCTCATTGAGTTGTACGCTTAATTAAATATCCAATAATAGTGTTACTATTCAAACTGTGTTTAACATTACAGTGGCCATTTATATTATATGTACTTCCTAAATATAACCTTTGCCTTTTTTAATGAATATTTAGGACTACCACGCCACCGTATTTTAATATTGGTTGTTGTGGTGGTACTTGAAAGGCCAAGTGTTTAATGAGGCGGTACTTGGTTGAAAAAAGTTTGAGAACCATTGCTATCGAGCAAGTGAAGGCAATAAGACCCACCAAACTGACAGTAACTGGAGTAAAGAAAAAAAAATGTCCAAGTACTTTGAAGAATAAAGCAAAGTTAAATGTTTCTATTTCAAATCTATTGCAGCAGTAAAGAGCCACAATCATAAAAACTCACTGCCACTATCCAAAAACTTCTGAATCCAACTGTGATATATGGTCGCTGGTTTTTTTCCCTAGCACAGCAAAAAATGTTTTCATTTCAGCCCTATGTTTGCTTTCCAGTCTGGGAACACATGTTTTAGTAAAGTTGTGAATTGCTTTCAAATTGAACAAGACATTCTTTCATCCAGCTGTGAAGTCACTTCAGCTTTGAGGCCAATCTCTCTGTTCTTTAATCACCCCTTTGCCCCTTTTCCCCCCCTCAGACTACACGTTTTGTTGAACATTCATTTCATAAGAGTGCACTCCCACCAACCTGGAAAAAAAATCCATACAGTCAAAGAAGGCTTTGGAGAAACCTACCACATATACAGTTGTGGAATTAACACATTATCATGCCTAATTTTGTTGTGATGCCCCGCTGGATGCATTAAACAATGTAACAGGGATTTCCAAAATAAATCAACTCAAATTATGGAAAAAAATTCCAACATGGCACAGCCATATTTATTATTGAAGTCACAAAGTGCATTATTTTTTTAACATGCCTCAAAACAGCAGCTTGGAATTTGGGACATGCTCTCCTTGAGAGAGCATGAGGAGGTTGAGGTGGGCAGCGCTGGGGGGTAGCGTTTCAGGAAAGTTAGTGCTTTTGATTGATTGATTGATACTTTTATTAGTAGATTGCACAGTACAGTACATATTCCGTACAATTGACCACTAAATGGTAACACCCAAATAAGTTTTTCAACTTGTTTAAGTCGGGGTCCACGTTAATCAATTCATGCTGCAACGGGTTCTGGGTATTTGCTCTTTTGTGTTTGTTGTGTTACGGTGCGGATGTTCTCCCAAATTGTGTTTGTCATTCTTGTTTGGTGTGAGTTCATATTTGTAACAGTGTTAAAGTTGTTTATATGGCCACCCTCAGTGTGACCTGCATGGCTGTTGACCAAGTATGTGTTGCATTCACTTGTGTGTGTGAAAAGCCATAGATATTATGTGATTGGGCCGGCACACAAAGGCAGTGCCTTTAAGGTCCGTGTACCACTCCGTACAGCAGCGTTTTACACAGTCATACATTTTACTTTTTGAAATCGATACCTATAATTTCTGAAATTGCATTTTAAAGCATTTGTCAGACAAGAATATTGGCAGTCCGATAATATCGGGCATCTCTATTTTTGTATTCAAAATATTTTTCTGAATTATAATGGTTTGAATCAATGTTCCAGATGTAACAACCATTTCAAAAGAACTGTTTAAAAATAGGTAACATTGGAGGTTCATTGTACTATTCGGATAGGGAGAAAGGAATGATAAATTGAGAGCAGAAAAAAAAACACTTAAATGTGAGTGTATTTTCATTTTTATTTTTTTTTCCACTATGCTTCACATTTTTGCTAATTTCAAGTTAAGATGTAGTATGAAAACAAAAGCTGATGTGACAGATCTCCCTCGGGACCGATTTAAAGGACATTTTGCCTTGATCATGTTTTGTTTAGTCATAGACTACCTTAGTTCTGTTTCAGCACCCCTGAGGTTGTGTGTTCTTGGTTTCCATGGGTGCTGATTAGATTCACCTGCCCCTGATTAGTGCTCGGGACGCTCACCTGCTCCTGGGCACTAATCAGATAGCTATTTATTGCTGCTTTTCCCCCACACTCAGCCTGGTTGTCTTGTATCAACCACTTCAAAAGAGCTGTTTAAAATAAGTAACATTGCAGGTTAATTTCACTATTAGGATAGGAAGAAAGGAATGATAAATTGAAAACAGAAACAAAACACTTAAATGTGTATATTTTTATTTTTATTTTTTTTTCATCATGCTTTACATTTTTGCTAATTTCAAGTTAAGATGTAATATGAAAGCAAAAGCAAAAATTATAATAATAATAATTAATTAATATGAATCCTTTATGTGAGTACGATTGTAAACACAAACTATTTTCAATTTAATTTCCTTTTATTTAACCAGGTATAGACTCATTGAGATTAAAATCTCTTTTTCAAGAGCGACCTAACAAAGAGGGCGGCACAAACAAAGTGACAATAATAATTACAACAAGACCATACAACAGAACAACAGCAGTCATGCCACAACAGGTCAAAAATATTTTTTAAACGATCAAGTAATAAGGCAATTTAAAAGCAAGTGTATTGCCCAAGAGAACTGGTTCCTCGATCCTTTAAAATGGACTTAAACTCCTCCAAAGTGATCAATTCTGGTAGCCTCAGTTCTGTGTTGGCTCTAGGAACCAACATGTGGAGGACATCCTGTGAGCGTAGACTGTAATGACTGGAGTCTCTACACTCAAAGGAACACAGATAGGTGGGAAGAAGTCCAAGAAGACATTTATATTTAAAAACTATACATCAAGAACGTTTTCGGGCATATAAAGATGGACACATTGCTTTTGCATTCAAAGTGCAGTGGTGGACAAGATTTTCACAATCAGTAATAAAACGTAAGGCACGGTGATATAAAGTGTCTAGTTTTTCCAAGTAAGTGCCAGGTGCATTTATAAAAAGCAAGTCTCCATAATAAAGTAAAGGAATAAAAGGTGGATGAGATCAGATGTTTCCTAACTTTTAGGAAAAAAAAAGTCGTATTTCTAAAAAGAAACCCAATTTAATTTTAAGCTTTTCTATGTTTGCTTTAAAAGACAATCTCTCATCAATAATAATTCCCTAAGTACTTATACGTTGAGACAAACTCAAGCTCGACCCCATGATTAGTCAATATTTTAGGGATGTTCAATGGCAGCCGTTTGCCATTTGAGAATAACATTACATTAGTCTGCATTTAGCACTAGCCTAAGTTGGGTCAGCTGGGACCGAACAACATCAAAAGCAGACTGCAAGAGTTCAAAGGTTTGCACTGCAGAGGGGTATGAACAACATATGACCGCATCATCTGCAAAGAAATAGAACGCAGCATCCGATATTTTATCACGAAGATTGTTCACAATGTAAAACAGAACGTCGTAGAACAAGGACCAATTTTAATTGTATTGTCTTTTTTTCGTATACGTTTTGTGTAATAATTTATTTGGTTGCAGTTGAAGTCTTTACAATTTGTTTAGCAGTAGAATCATTCACTCGGCTATTGTTTTCCACTTCCTTTTTTACCAACCCACTTCTTTTTTATTCATACCAATGTCATGTGAATGAACACTTAGCATCTAACAATCTATGTGAAACCTTTCAATCCGGTTTCAGGGCAAATCACTCTACGGAGACAGCAATAGATCATTAGTCATTTTTGCGGGGGCCAACGATGGATTCTGATGCGTCATCTATATTGCTGCTCCACGATCTAAGCGCTGCTTTTGATACCGTCGATCATAATATTTTATTAGAACGTATCAAAACACAAATTGGTATGTCAGACTTAGCCCTGTCTTGGTTTAACTCTTATCTTACTGATAGGATGCTGTGTGTCTCCCATAACAATGTGACCTCGGACTATGTTAAGGTAAGGTGTGGAGTTCCCGAGGGTTAGGTCCTTGGCCCTGCACTCTTCAGCATCTACATGCTGCCGCTTGGTGACATCATACGCAAATACGGTGTTAGCTTTCATTGTTATGCTGATGACACCCAACTCTACATGCCCCTAAAGCTGACCAACACGACGGATTGTAGTCAGCTGGAGGCGTGTCTTAATGAAATTAAACAATGGATGTCCGCTAAGTTTTTGCAACTCAATGCCAAAAAAAAAGGAAATGCTGATTATCGGTCCTGCTAGACACCAACCTCTATTTAATAATACAACTTTAACATTTTACAACCAAACAATTACACAAGGCGACTCGGTAAAGAGTCTGGGTATTATCTTCGACCCAACTCTCTCCTTTGAGTAACACATTAAAAGCGTTACTAAAACGGCCTTCTTTCATCTCCGTAATATCGCAAAAATTCGCTCCATTTTGTCCACTAACGATGCTGATATCATTATCCATGCATTTGTTACGTCTCGTCTCGATTACTGTAACGTATTATTTTCGGGTCTCCCCATGTCTAGCATTAAAAGATTACAGTTGGTACAAAATGCGGCTGCTAGACTTTTGACAAGAACAAGAAAGTTTGATCATATTACGCCTGTACTGGCTCACCTGCACTGGCTTCCTGTGCACTTAAGATGTGACTTTAAGGTTTTACTACTTACGTATAAAATACTACACGGTCTAGCTCCAGCCTATCTTGCCGATTGTATTGTACCATATGTCCCGGCAAGAAATCTGCGTTCAAAGGACTCCGGCTTATTAGTAATTCCCAGAGCCCAAAAAAAGTCTGCGGGCTATAGAACGTTTTCATTTCGGGCTCCAGTACTCTGGAATGCCCTCCCGGTAACAGTTCGAGATGCTACCTTAGTAAAAGCATTTAAGTCTCACCTTAAAACTCATTTGTATACTCTAGCCTTTATAATAGACTCCCTTTTTAAACCAGTATATCTGCCTTTTCTTTTCTTTTTCTCCTCTGTCCCACTCTCCCTTGTGGAGGGGGTCCGGTCCTGTGGCCATGGATGAAGTACTGGCTGTCCTGAGTTGGGACCCAGGATAGACCACTCGTCCAGAGTCAGGACCCAGGATGGACCGCTCGCCTGTGTATCGGCTGGGACATCTATGCGCTGCTCATCCACCTCCACTTGGGATGGTTTTCTGCTGGCTCCGCTATGGACAGGACTCTCTCTGCTGTGTTGGATCCACTTTAGACTGGACTCTCACAGTTATGTTGGATCCACTGTGGATTGTACTTTTAAAGTATCATGTTAGACCCGCTCAACATCCATTGCTTTTGGTTCCCCTAGAGCAGGGGTCGGCAACCCGCGGCTCCGGAGCCTCTTTGGCAACTCTGATGCGGCTCAGCTGCACAATCGCCGACCCCCCAAATTGTTGCGGGGAGATTCCGGAATTCAATGCCTCTCCCGGACATCACCCGGAGTCAGCGTTCTCCAATTTTCACTCAGACTACAATATTAAGGGCGTGCCGTGATGATATTACTCTTAACGTCCTCTTGAACGTCATCGTGCCTGCCATTCACGGAATGCTATTAGCGTGCCGACCGGACACATGCATTTCGCTGCTTTCATCGGCACATGTATGAGATTGCAAGGCATACTGGGTGACACAGAGTACACTGACGGTTGTGATATAAACAACTTTAACACTTCTACTAATATGCGCCACATTGTGAACCCACACAAAAGAAGAATGACAACCACATTTCGGGAGAAAATCCTCACAGTAACACAACATAAGCGCAACACAACAAATACCCAAAATCCTTTGCATCCATGAGAAATCCAAACTATGTTATACACCCCGCGAGCACCAAACCTCCCCCCCCTCCCTGCATGGTTGAGGTGGGCATATGCGGTCCTCTCCAAGGTTTTTCATAGTCATCATTGTCACCGACGTCCCACTGGGTGTGAGTTTTCCTTGCCCTTATGTGGGCTCTACCGAGGATGTCGTTGTGGTTTGTGCAGCCCTTTGAGACACTAGTGATTTACTGCTATATAAATAATCATTGATTGATTTATTGATTGATGTTATTTGTTACTGAATGTACCAAACATTGCTTCTTCTCCCCCCCCCCAGTTGCCCTTCAGCAAACTTGAACAGGTGATATGGTGTCATCACACTGGTTTAAGCAGGTGGTGGAAGATGGGGAGGATCAAGGTTGGCTGAGTGCAAGTGCCAAGACTTTGATTGCAGTGGACAGGCTATCAGGAAGTAGTCCACGGCCCAACCTCACGTCTTATCGGCTGAGACAGGCTGGATGACTGTGGCAGATGGGGTCATCATCCTTTGGTCGTCACAGAAAGGACAACAGTCTGCATGATAGCCTCGGAATCTCAGGCTTTGGGAGTACATTTGTCACATTAGCATAACAAGCAGACCCAGTCCTAAATGACAATATGAAACTTGAGTTTTTGCTTGGATGTACAGTCTTTTTCACAAGTTTACATACGCATCACGGGCTAGAATGGTCTCCTCGGTTTTTGTTATGGTTCTTTTTCCAGGAGAGAATAATTATACAATGTAATTATTGATTTTAAAGAACAGTTTCCCTTGTGGATCATTAAAGTGTGTCTAAGTCTAACAAGTCTTAGTACTTTGCCTGGGTTTGGGGACGGCATGGAGCAGTTGAGAGAATGGCCGTGCCAGCAGCCAGAGGGTTCCTGGTTCGATCCCCATGTAACTCCCTCCAAATAGCACAGACACAATGGCTTTCGTGAACTGATTTATTTGAAGGCTTCCTTTCCCTTCAAATTCACCGTGAAAACTGTAATAAATAAAGCACGTTACTAACGTAAAAATAATAATATGCACAGCATGTGGATCAAACATTTTACCAAGTAAAATACAAACAAATGACAAACAAATACATTGTTGGCCTGCATGCTTCTTTTAGGAGGAAATTGTGATCTTCTGGCTCTTATAGCCCAAACGCTGAAAGTCCTTCTGACACTTTTTAGTCTTTGTTACAATCAGTCTCTCTCTTTCTCGCTTCTCATTGCATCAAACAAAATGTGTGATCATGACCGGAAGTAGCTTCCTTACATCCGTCGACAGACCAAACGAGACACTTCAAAATAAAAATATGCCCACAAACTTAACAAAAAGGCATGAAATGACATTTTTAACCATAGTAACATAAATAAAGCCTTCTTATGATTTTTTTATACATTTTGGTTTAAATTTCCTTTTATGAAATTAACTTATTCTGTTTTTAGAGAAATAAAACAAATTATATAATAATTATTGGTAGCAACAGTTAAGCCCCACCTCCTACCAACTTCGTCACGTCCGTTGTAACCTTGAGCAAGACTTTCACCCTTGCTCCTGATGGGTCGTGGTTAGCACCTTGCATGGCAGCTCCCGCCATCAGTGTGTGAAGGTGTGTGTGAATGGGTGAATGTGGAAATAGTGTCAAAGCGCTTTGAGTGCCTTGAAGGTAGAAAAGCGCTATACATGTATGTGACGGACTTCCTGCCGCCGTCACCATGTGGGTTGCCATGACACTGGATGCAGGACGCCTCATAACAGGTTTGACTCTTTATTATTTCAATAATGTCATTTTCTTGCGATTCGATCGCGCCACTTTCTGGCTTGCTGGCTCTCCCTGGTTGCCGTCGCGCACCTTTCGGTGCCCGCTGGGTGTGTCTGCTGCGGGGCCTCATCCTCGTCTGGATCTCGCTCGTTGTCCTCGTTTTGCTTGTGGTCGGTCGTCTCGGGTGGTTCCTTCTCCTTCCTCTCTCCCTTTCCTTCCTCCTTCTCCTCTCTTAAATTCAGTCAGGAGATGGACAGATTGAGACCCGGTGTGTGTGTTACGCACCTGACTTGGATTACGGCGGCGTTGCCCCAGGTACGCCCCGCCTCTCCGTTCCGCTACATCCTCCGCCTCCTGGCCTCCATGTTGAGCCGGGCCAAAGAGCGTCACCTCCCGTCGTCGGCCCGTCGTCTTCGTCTCTCCACAATGTACAACCAGTTTACCATGTAGGTTTGGAAGAAGACCCATACTGGCCACCTCAGGAAATTGAAAACAAAAATGTGTTTTTTTACTCAATACGACCGTAATATTATTAGAATCCAGACATAATGTGAAAAAAGCAATAAAAAATGTATTCAAACTTAACTCCTAAACCTAACATGCAACACTGCATGTACAATAAAGCCTAAGATAATGTATGTCTGTGAGTTTTACGAGAAATAAATGTTTTTGCAAGGTTTGCAAACACAAACATTTGTTTTTGTTTTTTTACTTAAAATGACAGTGATGTTATTAGAATCCAGACATAATGCGAGAAAAGCAATACAAATGTATTCAAACATAACTCCTAAGCTAAGCATGCAAAATGTCTAGTAAAGCCTAAAATAATGTACCTTTGTGAGTTTTAATAGAAACATGAGCATTTGTAAGGTTTGCAAACACAAAAATGTGATTTTTTTGTTTCACTCAAAATGACAGTATAACTGTCATACTCAATATGACGGTTATTTAAACATAACTCCCAAACCAAACACGCAATATGTTCAATAAAGCCTGAGATAATGTTTCTTTGGGAGTTTTACTAGAAACACATGCTTTTGTAAGGTTTGCAAACACAAAAATTTGTTTTTTACTCAATATGATAGTAATGTGATTAGAATCCACACATCATGCAAAAAAAGCAACACAAAATGTATTCAACCATACCTCCTAAACCAAGCATGCAAAATGTTTTCTACCAAAGCCTGAAATAATGTATCTTTGTGAGTTATATTAGAAACATAAGCTTTTGTAAACTTTGCAAACACAAACATTTTTTACTCAATATGACAGTTTAACTGTCATACTCAATATGACAGTTATTTAAACATAACTCCGAAACCAAACATGCAACATGTCCAATAAAGCCTAAGATAATGTATCTTTGTGAGTTTTGCAAGAAACAAATGTTGTTGTAAGGTTTGCAAACACAAACATTAGTTTTTTTTACTCAATATGACAGTAATCTCATTAGACTCCTGGGATAATGCGAAAAAAGCAATACAAAATGTATTCAAACATAACTCCTAAGCCAAGCATGGAAAATGTCTAATAAGCCTGGAATAATATAACTTTGAGAGTTTTAATAGATAAATGAGTGTTTGTAAGGTTTGAAAACACAAAAATTTGATTTTTTTTTTCACTCAAAATGACAGTATAACTGTCATACTCAATATGAAGGTTATTTAAACATAACTCCCAAACCAAACACGCAATATGTCCAATAAAGCCTGAGATAATGTACCTTTGAGAGTTTTAATAGAAACATGAGCGTTTGTAAGGTTTGCAAACACAAAAATGTGTTGTTTTTTTTACTCAATATGACAGTTATTTAAACATAACTCCGGTTTGGTAACCGCAGGATTAGGTCTCTGCTTTTTGCAGATGATGTGGTCCTGATGGCTTCATCTGACCGGGATCTTCAGCTCTCGCTGGATCGGTTCGCAGCCGAGTGTGAAGCGACCGGAATGAGAATCAGCACCTCCAAGTCCGAGTCCATGGTTCTCGCCCGGAAAAGGGTGGAGTGCCATCCCCGGGTTGGAGAGGAGACCCTGCCCCAAGTGGAGGAGTTCAAGTACCTAGGAGTCTTGTTCACGAGTGAGGGAAGAGTGGATCGTGAGATCGACAGGCGGATCAGTGCGGCGTCTTCAGTAATGCGGACGTTGTACCGATCCGTTGTGGTGAAGAAGGAGCTGAGCCGGAAGGCAAAGCTCTCAATTTACCGGTCGATCTACGTTCCCATCCTCACCTATGGTCATGAACTTTGGGTCATGACCGAAAGGATAAGATCACGGGTACAAGCCGCCGAAATGAGTTTCCTCCGCTGGGTGGCGGCTCTCCCTTAGAGATAGGGTGAGAAGCTCTGCCATCCGGGAGGGACTCAAAGTAAAGCCGCTGCTCCTTCACATCGAGAGGAGCCAGATGAGGTGGTTCGGGCATCTGGTCAGGATGCCACCCGAACGCCTCCCTAGGGAGGTGTTTAGGGCACGTCCAACCGGTAGGAGGCCACGGGGAAGACCCAGGACACGTTGGGAAGACTATGTCTCCCGGCTGGGCTGGGAACGCCTCGGGATCCCCCGGGAAGAGCTAGACGAAGTGGCTGGGGAGAGGGAAGTCTGGGTTTCCCTGCTTAAGCTGTTGCCCCCGCGACCCGACCTCGGATAAGCGGAAGATGATGGATGGATGGATCCCAAGCCCAACATGCAATATGTCCAATAAAGCCTAAGATATTGTATCTTTAGGAGTTTTACTAGAAAGAAATGCTTTACTAAGGTTTGCAAACACAAACAAATGTGTTTCTAAATATGACAGTAATGTTCTTAGAACCCGAAGATAATGCGAAAAAAGCAATAAAAAATGTATTCAAACATAACTCCTAAACCAAACATGCAAAACGTCTAATAATGCCTGAAATAGTTTATCTTTGTGAGTTTTATTTGAAACATGAGCATTTGTAAACTTTGCAAACACAAAAATGTGTGTGTTTACTCAATAGGACAGTATAACTGTCATACTCAATATGACGGTTATTTAAACATAGCGCTCACATCAAACATAAAATATGTACAATTAAGCCTAAGATAATGTATTTTTGGGACTTTTACTAGAAATAATTACTTTTTTAAGGTTTGCAAAAACAACCTTTTATTTTTTTCTCAATATGACAGTAATATTCTTAGAATCCTGATATAATGCAAAAAAATCAACTTAAAAAAATGTATTCAAACATAACTCCTAAACCAAACATGCACAATGTCTAATAATGCCTGAAAGAATTTATCTTTGTGAGTTTTATTAGAAACATGAGCGTGGAGGTTTCTTTCCTCCGGGTTCCTCGGACCACCAATCACCGACATGACAGCTCAGTTTCAGGTCCACAATACTGTTTTATTTACTCAATAATGTATTTTTGGTGCTTTTTAGCAAGCGTCTTTCTCGGTCTGTCCCTCTCTCGCCATCGCTCCAGCTCTCTAACTCCAACGCCCCTCTCCTCTCCGCCTGCTGCCTTCTAACAGAGCGAAACGTGATTAGACAAGCAGGCCCAGGTGGTCCATCTACGCACCTGTTGCTGATCTCGCAGCCGGTCCTGGCACACCCCGCTTAGCTGCAGGTCCGCAGGCCACGCCCCCCTCCACAATGAGCTTTTGTAAACTTTGCAAACACAAACATTTGTTTTTTTTTACTTAATATGACAGTTTAACTGTCATACTCAATATGAGAGTTATTTAAACATAACTCCTAAACCAAACACGCCATTTGTCTAATAATACCTAAAATAATGTATCTTTGTGAGTTGTATTAGAAATAAAAGCTTTAGTAAGGTTTGCAAACACAAAAAAATTGTTTTTTACTCAATATGACAGTAACGTTCTTAAAATCGTGAGATGTTACCAGAAATAAAAATATTGATAATGAAATGCAACAATACATAAATGTAATGAATATTTGATTTACAAAAAAAGACAGACTGGGGAAAATCAGTTGTTTTTATTGATCAGATCACAGTGCGAGGTCTTCTCTAGAACATTCTAGCACAGTGGTGCTCAACCTTTTTTCAGTGATGACCCCCTGTGAAATTTTTTTTAATTCAAGTACCCCCTAATCAGAGCAAAGCATTTTGGTTGAAAAGAATAGATAAAGAAGTAAAATACAGCACTATGTCATCAGTTTCTGATTTATTAAATTGTATAACAGTGCAAAATATTGCCCATTTGTAGTGGTCTTTCTTGAACTATTTGGAAAATAATATGTAAAAATAACTAAAAACTTGTTGAAAAATGAACAAGTGATTCAATTATGAATACAGATTTCTACACATAGAAGTAATCATCAACTTAAAGTGCCCTCTTTGGGGATTGTAATAGAGATCCATCTGGATTCATGGACTTAATTCTAAACATTTCTTCACAAAAAAAGAAATCTTTAACATCAATATTTATGGAATTTGTCCACACAAAAAATCTAGCTCTCAACACTGAATATTGCATTGTTGCATTTCTTTTCACACTTTATGAACTTACATTCATATTTTCTTGAGGTATCATTCAATAAATATATTTATAAAGGATTTTTGAAATGTTGCTATTTTTAGAATATTTAAAAAAAAATCTCACGTAGCCCTTGGCATACCTTCAAGTACCCCCAGGGGTACGCGTACCCCCATTTGAGAATCACTGTTCTAGCACACTCAAAGTTTCTCACTAGGGTTTAGTTCTGGACTCTGCTCATCAACTCTTGTTATGAACTAAGTATTACTTTGCTGGACATGTGGTGCATCACTCATCGATTTTTGCCCAAGGCTTTTTTTTCCTTATAAAATACTGGACAAATGCAAAAAATGACAATGCAAAAAAAGTTTTAGAATATATCATGAGGATAATTTGATGACAAACATAAAAAAGAGAGGTCATTTTGAGCAATTTGTCTTTTTTCGTAATAATTTATGCAGTGATCATAGAGTTGCTGTTATACTTGTTGTAATCGTGACGGTTCAATCCAAATTTTCCCTGACTGAAGGCAGAACCTTGACAGCCCGATTTCCTTAAATCCACATCCGGAGCTGCACGTTTCGACTCTAGCGCACTACAAGCAGACGTCGCCTATCAAAGAAGTAGCTCTAAAGCTTAAGGTTATATGTAAATGACTGAATGGAAAAGGTCACACGTCATTCTCAGGACACAGGAATGAGTCTCATGGGCTTTTTTTAATACGGTGGCAAATTTCGTAACATTTTATCTGGAATAATCTTATTAACCCTTGCCGTCATCTGAAGACAACATAATGAAATAATAGTCCTGCGTTGCTGTTGAATGCTAAAACAGTGCACTGAAACATTCTTAGACAAGACCTGCCACAGCTACTTTTTTCCAAAGCTGTGAAGGATTTACAATTGTTCTAAATTAGATGCAATGTCAAATCTGCGCCAGGGGCACAGGGTTGTAAATCATTTCAATAAATCTAAAAGGTCGGAAATAAATGCACCCCTCCCCCCCATTGTGACTGTGATGGACTGTGAGGAGGAGGCAATAAACCCCCAACTCTTATCTGCCAGTGGCTTGCAGTAACGTGGCTTTGTTGGTGCTGCCAGGTTTCTGAAATCTGCACGTGAGAAGTGCTCGCATGGAATCACGGCCGTGCATGCACACGTACAGCATGGAGCGTTCATCAATGCAAGTTGCGCGTTTTTATTGTCTTACATAAATACAATGTTTAGCATCGAGCCGACTCCCAAGCGTAGCGCAATCTGACTGGAAGGAGGAGCTTACGACCATTCTGGTTGACAGCAGATGATGTGCGGCTTACTGCTCACACTGGGACCCATTCAGCTACCGTTCTTAAAGGCCCACTGAAAGCCACTACTACCCACCACGCAGTCTGATAGTTTATATATCAATGATGAAATACTAACATTGCAACACATGCCAATACGGCCTTTTTAGTTTACTAAATTGCAATTTTAAATTTCCCGGGAGTTTCGTCTTGAAAACGTTGTGTAATGATGACGTGTACGCAAGAAGTCACAGGTTTTTAGGAAGTATGTGCGCTGCACACACACACACACAGCTAAAAGTCGTCTGCTTTAGCGGCATAATTACACAGTATTTTGGACATCTGTGTTGCTGAATCTTTTGCAATTTGTTAAAATAATATTGGAGGAGTCAAAGTAGAAAGACGGAGTTGGGAAGCTTTAGCCACACAAACACACGGTGATTCCTTGTTTAAAATTCCTGGAGGTGAAACGTTACTATGGATTGGAGCGCGGTCAAGCGAGCATGAATCAAGACGGAATGTCAACCAGCAGGTTTCGGTGAGAAAACTGTGGTTAAAAAGTCGCTTCTTACCGGAGAAAAGCTGAGCTTGTGTCGTCCATAAAGCTGCCATCGACTTCCCTGAGACACTGCGCGTCAAGACACCCGTGGAGACACTCTTCTGACTATCAGGTACTATTTAACTCACTAAAACACTAGCAACACAATAGAAAGATAAGGCATTTCCCAGAATTTACCTAGTAAATGTGTCTAAAAAAATTGGAATCCGTCCCTATGCAATCGCGTTTTTTTTTTTTTTCTAGTCCGCCGCTATCAATATCCTCAAACACGAATCTTTCATCCTCGCTCAAATTAATGAGGAAATTGTCGTTTTCTCGGTCCGAATAGCAATTTTTGTTGGAGGCTCCCATTAAAAACAATGTGAATATTTGAGGAGCCATCAAACATGTGATGTCATCGTCTGCGACTTCCGGTAGAGGCAGGGCTTTTCTCTTAGCACCGAAAATTGCGAACTTTATCATTGATGTTCTCTACTAAATCCTTTCAGCAAAAATATGGCAATATCGCGAAATGATCAATTATGAAACATAGAATGGACCTGCTATCCCCGTTTGAATAAGAAAATCTCATTTCAGTAGGCCTTTAAGAACACATTATGTTCTTAGCCCCACTTATAAAGTTTTAAGGAGATTTTTGTATTCGCCAATGTTTTCTTAGCTGGGATTTGTTCGTAGGTAAGAACAACATTTTTTATCATGATAGATTGAAAATTAACACCAATGAGTTGACTGATGAACATTATCCTTAATGTATCATCAGAGGGAGCTCCACAAACCACGTTAAACCCAGATTCCGATCTAACAAAGGTCTTAACTCATTCTCTTTCTATGCCACATCAATGTGGAATGCACTCCCAACAGGTATAAAAGTAAGTGCATCTTTATATTCCTTCAAAACCGCTCTAAAACAACACCTCCAGGCAACTTCAACACTATACTAATACCCTCCTCCATTCACATCCCATCTCCCCGTATTACAAACAACCTAATGTAAATAATCAAATGTACTTCTAATGTATATACTTGTTCTTATGCTATCTGAACTCACTATGTTCTCTGCTGGCTGTACATATCCTACTAAATAAGACCTACACTGTTTCAATGTCCATTTCTCTGTTGATGCAACTGTTGATGACTGAAGTACTGATATCAACCAAACCCTTTTTATCAATGGCATATCAAACATTGTAGATAATGTAAATATTTTCAATGTATATACTATGGTGACTAACCTGTGTGATGACTGTATTATGCTGATAGTATATATTTGTACCATGAATTGATTTACGTGGACCCCGACTTAAACAAGTTGGAAAACTTATTCGGGTGTTACCATTTAGTGGTCAATTGTACGGAATATGTACTGAACTGTGCAATCTAGTAATAAAAGTATCAATCAATCAATCAATCAAAAATGAACATATATCATTCATTTATTCAGAAAGTATAAATAACGACTGTGGAGAGACGAAGCCGACGGGCCGACAGCGGGGTAGGGCATACCATGGTCCTACGCAAGATGGCGGCCAGGAGGCGGAGTATGCAGCGGAACGGAGAGGTGGGGCCCGCCTGAAGAGACCCTGCAGCGATCAGAACCAGGTGCGTAACACACACTCCTCCTCTCCATCTGTGCATCTCCTCCTGCTGTATAAAAGGGGAGAAGAAGGAGCAATCGGGGCAGAAGAAGTAGGAGAACCAGCAGAAGACCTGACGAGCAAAACCACAGAGCCAAGGAGCGACCGAGACCAGTACAGGAAAAACGCGAACGACTGACAAAGGAGACCGGCGCGAGCAGCGGAGGCGGAGCTGAAAGAGCGACCGACCAACACTGCGAGCGACTTATTGAAAAATAAAGAGTCAAACCTGTGCGAAGCGATGTCCTCCATGCAACCCACACGATGGCAGCAGGAAGCCGTTCACAACAACAAATAAAGATAGAATACTGATTGTCACATACACACTAGGTGTGGCAAAATTATTCTCTGCATTTGACCCATCACCCTTGATCACCCTCTGGAAGGTGAGGGGAGCAGTGGGCAGCATTCAATTTACGTGATTTAACCCAAATTCCAACCCATGAAGCTGAGTGTCAAGCAGGGAGGTGATAGGTCCCATTTATATAGTCTTTGGTATGACTCGGCCGGGGTTTGAACTCAAAACTTACCGATCTCAGGGCGGACACTCTTACCACTAGGCCATTGAGTGTTAACCGCAACATGTAAGTGTAAAAGAAAAAAAAAAAAAAAATGTACATTTTCAGAATGTGCTTGTTCAATCTCTAAACAAAGAAAACAATCCAAAATGAGTTTGACTTCCCTGGTTTACAGATTCTGTAAATATTGTTCATGTTGATATATATATATATATATATATATATATATATATATGTATATATATATATATATACATATATACATATATATATATATATGTCTTGATTGGATTATCCAGAGAATAGTGCTTGATACCGTGGTAGAGCACATTATGTATGTGTGGAAAAATCACAAGACTACTTCATTTCAAACCACAACAAAGCAATTGCAAAAGGACTGCCTGTCCCCAGACTAAACGACTCTGAAACAAATAAGGAATGTAACTGCCGCAAGAAACCTGATTGCCCTCTCAACGGAGGGTGCTTACAGACATCAGTCGTTTACCAAGCAAAGGTAACACGGAAGGACATTAGCACATCCGACACGTACGTAGGATTAACCGAAGGAGCGTATAAAGCCGGATGGAATAATCATAAGGCCTCCTTTAGAAACCAGACCTTGCGGAATTCTACAGAACTCAACAAGTACATTTGGAACCTCAAAGTCAATAATGTTGAATATTCAATAACATGGCAAATTCTTGCATCCAGCACACCTTACGACAATGGTAATAAAAGATGCAACCTATGCTTAAAAGAGAAACTCCATCCATCCATCCATTTTCTATCCATTTTCTACCGCTTATTCCCTTTTTGGGGTTGCGGTGGGCGCTGGCGCCTATCTCAGCTACAATCGGGCGGAAGGCGGGGTAAACCCTGGACAAGTCGACACCTCATCGCAGGGCCAACACAGATAGACAGACAACATTCACACTCACATTCACACACTAGGGCCAATTTAGTGTTGCCAATCAACCTATTCCCAGGTGCATGTCTTTGGAAGTGGGAGGAAGCCGGAGTACCCGGAGGGAACCCACGCATTCACGGGGAGAACATGCAAACTCCACACAGAAAGATCCTCAGCCTGGAATTGAACACAGGACTGCAGGACCTTCATATTGTGAGGCAGACGCACTAACCCCTCTGCCACCGTGAAACTGTTTATTATAAATCATCCAGACCTGTCATCCCTCAACAAGCGCAGTGAAATCATATCAACATGTTGTCACAGACGGAAACACCTCCTAGGTAACACATGAGCCAATCACCACACCCCTACGCCTGCCTGTACCCACCCACTCTGTGCCTTATATAAACAATTGTATGTGAATGCTTCCATTAAAATCTCCTGATGATTGAGGGAACCCCTGATGAAACAGTTCTGTAGAAAAGTAGTCTTGTGATTTTTCCCACGCATACATGTACATATATATATATATATATATATATATGTATATATATATATATATATATATATATATATATATATACATATATATATATATATATATATATATATATATATATATGAAATACGGCTTCACAGTGGCAGAGGGGTGCGTATGCCTCACAATACGAAGGTCCTGCAGTCCTGGGTTCAAATCCAGGCTCGGGATCTTTCTGTGTGGAGTTTGCATGTTCTCCCCGTGAATGCGTGGGTTCCCTCCGGGTACTCCGGCTTCCTCCCACTTCCAAAGACATGCACCTGGGGATAGGTTGATTGGCAACACTAAAATTGGCCCTAGTGTGTGAATGTGAGTGTGAATGCTGTCTGTCTATCTGTGTTGGCCCTGCGATGAGGTGGCGACTTGTCCAGAGTGTACCCCGCCTTCCGCCCGATTGTAGCTGAGATAGGCGCCAGCGCCCCCCGCGACCCCAAAAGGGAATAAGCGGTAGGAAATGGATGGATGGATGGATGAAATACTTGAATTTCAGTGAATTCTAGCTATAAATATACTCCTACCCTCATTTTTGGTTAAATGTGCTATAAAAATAAAGTGGATTGGATTATCAATCAATCAATCAATGTTTACTTATACAGCCCTAAATCACTAGTGTCTCAAAGGGCTGCACAAACCACCACGACATCCTCGGTAGGCCCACATAAGGGCAAGGAAAACTCACACCCAGTGGGACGTCGGTGACAATGATGACTATGAGAACCTTAGAGAGGAGGAAAGCAATGGATGTCGAGCGGGTCTAACATGATCCTGTGAAAGTTCAATCCACAATGGATCCAACACAGTCGTGACAGTCCAGTCCAAAGCGGATCCAACACAGCAGCGAGAGTCCCGTTCACAGCGGAGCCAGCAGGAAACCATCCCAAGCGGAGGCGGATCAGCAGCGCAGAGATGTCCCCAGCCGATACACAGGCAAGCAGTACATGGCCACCGGATCGGACCGGACCCGCTCCACAAGGGAGAGTGGGACATAGAAGAAAAAGAAAAGAAACGGCAGATCAACTGGTCTAAAAAGGGAGTCTATTTAAAGGCTAGAGTATACAAATGTGTTTTAAGGTGAGACTTAAATGCTTCTACTGAGGTGGCATCTCGAACTGTTACCGGGAGGGCATTAAGATAAGATTCAACATTTAGTTTTATATTCAATATTTAGATTCACAATTTAATTCAGACATAAAATGTATGCAGAATGTAAGAAAAGTAGTCTAAATGTGGGAGGTAAGCTATTTAAAATATATCAGCTAGAAAAGTGTGGTTTAATATTTGCATTGGGCACCATATCTCCTTGCCTTTCCCATCAACAACAAGGTGATGATAACACTTGATGACTACCTCAACAATTAGGTCAATGATGATATATGACTGGAGATTAACCCAACAGCTGTGAAACAATCAGGCATTATATCATTAATCTTGTCCATACTTTTGCTTCATTAGTTTGAACTGTTTACCTCTGTGACTTGGAACGGTTTTATTATATCCTACTTAGTTTGAAATGTAACCATTTAGCTTTTATAGTCAAAGTTGAATTGGAAAGAAAGGTGCACATGTGTGTGTGTGAATGCAAAAACTCTTTAACCGAGGGACTTTCTAACAAATAAAATGCATTATATCCCACATTGCTTAGCAACACAACCCTCACCACATTAAATAATGTCAGTCCAATTCATCAGCCCGAACAATCATTCCCCAATAAGTGGCACGTTATGGTGCAGCTTTAGGGGTAAATGGATACCAACAAATTAGACCGGGTCCCTGTGGCATCTCGGCCTGTGATAAACTAATGGAAATCAATCCGAGCGCTCTCATTAAAGCAATAATCAACTATCTCTGCGGAAGTTGCATTGATTGGAAACCACTTTGAGTGACAGCCCTGTAAGCCTCAGGGGGCAGTGAGAGATGAGTCATGGTGAGTGGAACTTTTGAAGCGTCCTGTGTCACTTGTCATCTCCTCGCTTTGATCCAGGGGGACGGAGCGGGTCCATCCATCCCATCCATCATCTTCCGCTTATCCGAGGTCGGGTCGCGGGGGCAGCAGCCTAAGCAGGGAAGCCCAGACTTCCCTATCTCCAGCCACTTCGTCTAGCTCTTCCCGGGGGATCCCGAGGCGTTCCCAGGCCAGCCGGGAGACATAGTCTTCCCAACGTGTCCTGGGTCTTCCCCGTGGCCTCCTACCAGCTGGACGTGCCCTAAACACATCCCTAGGGAGGCGTTCGGGTGGCATCCTGACCAGATGCCCGAACCACCTCATCTGGCTCCTCTCGATGTGGAGGAGCAGCGGCTTTACGTTGAGCTCCTCCCGGATGGCAGAGCTTCTCACCCTATCTCTAAGGGAGAGCCCCGCCACCCGGCGGAGGAAACTCATTTCGGCCGCTTGTACCCGTGATCTTATCCTTTCGGTCATGACCCAAAGCTCATGACCATAGGTGAGGATGGGAACGTAGATCGACCGGTAAATTGAGAGCTTTGCCTTCCGGCTCAGCTCCTTCTTCACCACAACGGATCGATACAACGTCCGCATTACTGAAGACGCCGCACCGATCCGCCTGTCGATCTCACGATCCACTCTTCCCCCACTCGTGAACAAGACTCCTAGGTACTTGAACTCCTCCACTTGGGGCAGGGTCTCCTCCCCAACCCGGAGATGGCACTCCACCCTTTTCCGGGAGAGAACCATGGACTCGGACTTGGAGGTGCTGATTCTCATTCCGGTCGCTTCACACTCGGCTGCGAACCGATCCAGTGAGAGCTGAAGATCCCGGCCAGATGAAGCCATCAGGACTACATCATCTGCAAAAAGCAGAGACCTAATCCCGTGGCCACCAAACCGGAACCCCTCAACGCCTTGGCTGCGCCTAGAAATTCTGTCCATAAAAGTTATGAACAGAATCGGTGACAAAGGACAGCCTTGGCGGAGTCCAACCTTCACTGGAAATGTGTCCGGAGCGGGTCGCACACTTAAATAAATGGCGCTGTAATACAACGACGGGGCCTTTGGTAAAACATACAATATTTTGCGCACTATAGGGCGCATCGGATTATAAGGCCCATTGCCGATGAATGGTCTAAGTATGATCTTTTTTTATGTATTAGGCGCACCGGATTATAGGGCGCATTAAAGGCCTACTGAAATGAGATTTTCTTATTTAAACGGGGATAGCAGGTCCATTCTATGTGTCATACTTGATCATTTCGCGATACTGCCATATTTTTGCTGAAAGGATTTAGTAGAGAACATCCACGATAAAGTTCGTAACTTTCGGTGCTAAGAGTAAAAGCCCTGCCTCTACCGGAAGTCGCAGACGATGACGTCACACGTGTGGGGGCTCCTCACATATTCCCATTGATTTTAATGGGAGCCTCCAACAAAAAAGTGCTATTCGGACCGAGAAAACGACAATTTCCCCATTAATTTGAGCGAGCATGAAAGATTTGTGTTTGAGGATATTCATAGCGATGGACTAGAAAGAAAAAAAAGGGCGATTGCATTGTTTTTAGACACATTTAATAGGTTAGTTCTGGGAAATCCCTTATCTTTCTATGGTGTTGCTAGTGTTTTAGTGAGTTAAATAGTACCTGATAGTCGGAAGGGTGTCTCCACGGGTGTCTTGACGCGCAGTGTCTCAGGGGAGTCGACAGCAGCTATGTACGGCACAAGCTCAGCTTTTGTCCAGTAAGAACTGACTTTTTAACAACAATTTTCTCACCGAAACCTGCTGGTTGACATTCGGTAGGGATCCATGTTGGCTTGACTGCGCTTTGATCCATAGGAAAGTTTCACCTCCAGGAATTTTAAACAAGGAATCACCGTGTGTTTGTGTGGCTAAAGGCTAAAGCTTCCCAACTCCATTTTTTTACTTTGACTTCTCCAATATTAATTGAACAAATTGCAAAAGATTCAGAAACACAGATGTCCAAAATACTGTATAATTATGCCGTTAAAGCACACGACTTTTGGTGTGTGTGTGTGCAGCGCTCATATTCCTAACAGTCCGTGACATCTTCCGTACACATCATCATTACACGAAGTTTTCAACAAGAAACTCCCGGTAAATTTAAAATTGTAATTTAGTAAACTAAAAAGGCCGTATTGGCATGTGTTGCAATGTTAATATTTCATCATTGATATATAAACTATCAGACTGCATGGTGGGTAGTAGTGGGCCTTTAAAGGGGTCATATTAATATTATTTTTTTCCTGAATGGAAAACCCTTCCTTGTGGTCTACATAACATGTAATGGTGGTTCTTTGGTCAAAATGTTTGTGGAGGTTTCTTTCCTCAGACCACCATTCACCGACTTGACAGTTCAGTTTCAGGTTCACAATATTGTTTTATTTTCTTAATAATGTCTTTCTGGCGCTTTTCAGCAATTGTCTTTCTCAGTCTGTCTCTCTATCGCTCCAGCTCTCCAACTCCAACCCCCCTTTCCTCCCTGGCTCCTGCCTTTTAACAGAGCGACAGGTGATTAGATAAGCTGGCCCAGGTGGGCCATCTACGCACCTGTCGCTGATCTGGCAGCCGGTCCTGGTACACCCCGCTTTGCTGCAGGTACGCAGGCCACGCCCCCCCTCCACAATGTTGCATAAATAATGTTTTACAGATCATCTTCTATCCCCTTTCTGACAGTCACTTCCAATTGTGCCGTTTTGTGGGCGGTTTTACGTACGTGGCTCACCTTTGGCAGCGTCTTCTCCCCGCCATCTTTGTTGTAGCGGTGTAGCGTGCAAGGACGGGGGTGGAAGAAGTGTCAAAAGATGGGGCTAACTGTCTTAATAACATTCAGACTTTACTTAAATCAATAACAGAGAAGCATCTCGTCATCGGGAAACAACCACAACAGAAATGTGTCTCGTGGAAAACCGTCCAACCGGAACTGTAACAACTAAAGTTCCTTGGGTGAATAATGTAAACTCACTACGCAGGTATGTTTTAGCGTTTTCATGGCAAGTTTACTCACAGATATAAGTAAGAACTTTACACTACTTTTTATTAGAAATGGCAACAACTGAGGCTAGACGTCACATAACAAGAAGATAGAACAATGAAAAGAAAAATAAGAAGCTTATCGACTAAGGTTTCGACACAGACTAAAATACAGGATCCGCGGAATTTTTCAAGAATTTTGCAGATCCCAAATACAGATTAGCAAGTACCAGAAGGTAAGAAAAGTAGCTCTTGCATAACATTGCGGAATGATATCCTACTTTGTACACACACCATAACATCACTCCTATGTTTAATGCGCTGACGATCCAAGTGGTGTGGCTTCATGGCTTACCAAAGTCGTACAAAAACCTTTTGACAGATTTTAAAGAGGCGTGTGTAATGTTCTATATTTTCAATGGAACATATAAAATGTTGGTGTTGTTTACTCGAGACCCATCTTAGTACAGTCTACACGTAACTCTTATATTTGACTGCCATCTATTGGTCACAGTTATCATTACACCATGTACCATATAAAATAGCTTCGAGGTGGGTATGTTCAACCAAAATGATTCCTTATGTTAGGCACACTGGATTATAAGGTGGACTGTCGAGTTTTGAGAAAAAAGAAGGATTTTAAGTGCGCGTTAGAGTCAGGAAACTTTGATAATCATGCTAGGGATGATATATTTACAGCATTGTTTCACAAACATTTCACTGTCGTGTACCCTTTCAGATGTTTTACATGAAGTTGTGTACCCGATTCTCCTACTAACAAAGCATGTAATAAAACACATTACTCAGAATTGTTATTTAGCTCCTTGTTATAATTATTTTGGGGGGAAATATACATTTGCAGAAGAGCACTCTGGAGCAAACATGATTTAATAGCAATAGAATATAGCGTCAGGGTAAAAAATTAGTAGAGTGGGAAAAAAATGTTTCGATTCTTATTTATACTCACTTTTTTGCTTGAATTTCTCAAACAAACTTTAATCCCAAATAAAAATAGCTAAAATGTCATATTTTCTTTTTATTTTAACCATTTCAAAATCCATTCGAACGAGTAATGGTATCTTTTTTTTTTTTTAGAAAAATCTGCAAGAAATTAGTTGTTATTCACACAGTAAATGGTAAAAGGCTGGGATTTTGTGGTAAAGAGAATGCCTGAATATATGGTACATATAATTAGTAATGAACACATTTTGATGCATTGTTTTATTTGTTGGTGTGATGGATTGCAAACCCTCCCCCCCACCCCACCCACCCACACTTGTCACATTTCATGTGTCAGGTAAACCGTGACAAATAGGGCCTGTTCTATCATGGGTCAACAAAAAACTCCCCATTAACTACCATTATAACTAATATGCGCAACCGTACACTCATTACACAATATTATAAGTTATTGTCTAATTCCAGGGAGAAGAACAGTACAACTTTTCATAATTACTGTTTGTCATTAGATGTTTCTCATCAGGATTTAACGCGTGGGTGGCTTTTTCACATTTGTTCACACTCTTTTAATTTAAGATTTAAGCTGATGAGGAAATTTCACCCAAAAAAATAAAAATTAATGTGAATCCGAAAATTATTTATACACTCTTATCTCCCATGGGGACGTTTTTGTCCTGATGACAATTAACTGGGCTAAAATTATTTCCCAATTTATCAGTGATATTTTAAAAAATTGAATGAATTTAAATAACATAAAAACCTTTGGGGCACACGCGCAGTCTGCGTTTCCCTCCTCAGCGGGACCACCCGGAGGATCCGCTGACAGCGCGTTCGGACACGCCCCTGCTCGCGCTGGGAGAAGCACGCCCACGCAGCTACAAGCCTGACGATCAAACAATCTGCTCACCTGTAACTGATGAGGGCGAGCTAAATCGAGGACCAGTGAACCAAAAGATCGGGCGGAAATGTAATAGTTTTCATGGTATACCGAAAGCAACTGCTTTATGCTCTATTCTTAGTTTTCCTCCCCGTGGCTTAACTTGTCCCCTTGTTTTCTCCCGTGTCCCCGCAGTACCCTCCGTCGCCTGGTAAGCGAGCTGTGTGTCTCACTTTTTCCCCGGATCTCCTTCTGTCCTCTGACTGCCTCCCTCGTTCCTCGACTCCTCGCTTGCCCCTGGACTCCGACGCCTCTCTCACGCCCCTGATCATCTGCCTGACCCATGGACTGCCTCGTTACTTCGCTCTCGTCAACACTTGGTAACACACCCTTCAGTTAATCTACACACATAGTAACACACGTACGCACTTGGGTTTGACCAACTCCATTTCTTTAGTTTATTTAGTAGTATTGTTTTGTATTATTATATATACATTGACTTTATATATAATAAATTGTACTTTACAAATCTTTGGTGTCAGTCTGCCGTCATCTCCCCTTAGTAAAAACAAAAGCTTTTCTATTCAGAGTAACACAACCAAAGTTAATGGGTTTCAGCCCACCTGTGACCATAGTGAAGATCCATCCATCTATATATCTAATTTCTTCCGCTTATCCAAGGTCGGGTCGCGGGGGCAGCAGCCTTAGCAGAGAAGCCCAGACTTCCCTCTCCCCAACCCCTTCGTCCAGCTCCTCCCGGGGGATCCTGAGGCGTTCCCAGGCCAGCCGTCAAACATAGTCTTCCCAATGTTTCCTGGGTCTTCCCCATGTGCTCCTGCTGGTCGGACGTGCCCTAAACACCTCTCTAGGGAGGCGTTCGGATGGCATCCTGAGCAGATGCCCGAACCACCAGCGTAAAGCATCGGCTTTACTCTAAGTTCCTCCCGGATGACAGAGCTTCTCACCCGGCGGAGAAAACTCATTTCGGCAGCTTGTACTCGTGATCTAGTTCTTTCGGTCATAACCCAAAGCTCATGACCATAGGTGAGGATGGGAACGTAGATTGACCGGTAATTTGAGAGCTTTGCCTTCCGGCTCAGCTCTTGCTTCACCACAACGAATCCATACACACCATAGTGAAGATAAGCGGTGTAAAAAAAGGATGGCTAAATGGTCAAAAGTATTTACCTGAAAGGACGAAAGCGTTTCCATTGTCCTCTAGGGGTTATTTGTCCCTTCATGAATATTTGCATGTACACCAAACCGCCATACCACCAAACCATCTCTGAGCCTGGCTGTTGCTGCTAAATGCGTCAGAAACTGATCTCTGCACCCATTACTTGGAGGAAGCTGCTTCCACCCACTCACTGAACAACTTTTCCTCTAAGTTACTGCACACAACTCTACAGTCATGGCAGTATTGACTCATCACCTGTATATGTGTGTTTGTGTTTATGTGTTAAAATCTTAATAAAATTGCCTGTGGTGTGTGTGCGTGTGTTCTCCAACCAATCATTGTCAGTGGGTGCAATCAAATGGTGATTAGACGAGTAAATGAAAAGTAAAAATAAATACAATTGATATAAACGGGTGATGCATTTCTAGCTAATGTAAACCGTGTATGTCCCATTGACACTCTCATAACGTTATCATTAGTTTTATCTTGCCATTACCCATATTATTTTCCCAATAAGTGACTTGCAGCACTTATTGGGAAAATAATATGGGTAATGGCAAGATACAGCTCTATGGATCTTATCAATGGGGCTTGGTGCACTTTTCATTGTCCTTGAACAGTCAGAATGGGTTTCAATCACCAAACATCCATCCATCCATTTTCTAACACTTATTCCCTTTGGGGTTGCCTATCTCAGCTACAATCGGGCAGAAGGCAGGTACACCCTGGACAAGTCGCCACCTCATCACAAGTTCAACACAGATAGACGGACAACATTCACACTCACATTCACACAATAGGGCCAATTTAGTGTTGCCAATCAACCTATCCCCAGGTGCATGTCTTTGGAAGTGGGAGGAAGCCAGAGTACCCGGAGGGAACCCACGCATTCACGGGGAAAACATGCAAACTCCACACAGAAAGATCCCGAGCCCGGGATTGAACCCTGACTACTCAGGACCAAACAACCATGTCATGATTTGGCTTTCAGAAACTGCAAGAATTATATATATCTTATAATACTTACCCAAACTGTTCAGCGTTCCTCCAATTGGAGAGATGTGAATGTGAATGGTTGGTTGTCTATGTGTGCCCTGAAAATGGCTGATGACTAGTCCACCGTGTCATCCGGGATAGTTTCCAGCTTACCCACACCCCCAATGAAGACAAGGGGTATAGAAAATGAATGAAATATGTTTGGATTGAAATTTTTCACCTAGTTTTCTGCATGTTAATCTATAATTATCTTCCACATTCTGAAATGGATTCATTGGATATTCCTTACTTACTGTACAATGTCTGCTGTCCCTAGGATCCCGACTGATAGGATGTTGATATATTCCCATTTAAATGAGGATTGACTCGTAATCCTCTCAAAGAAAAAAGGCGGGTTTAACCAAACATTTTTACTCTGTTTTTTTCGTCATCTCTGGGTCTAAATTGGATGCCAAAGTTGGCAAATTTGGTGAATTATGTCCTTATCCTTCGACTATCCAGGTGAGAGGAATTATTCCAGCTGCAGGACTGCTTTCAGGCCATGGTCAGTGTCTGACCATCTGGAGCTACAGGAGAAGACAGATGTTGTGTTGTCTTATAGTAGACATGGGGGAGACACTGTCACTCTGGATAAGTGGAGCCAAGTTTATCCTAACCAATAAACATGGATGACCTCAGAGGTCAAGGCATTTTTTAGAGCCTGACACTCTACCTGCCCCTTGGGGAACAGACAGCAATAAAGCAAGGCCAGATCTGACCTCAAGAAAGATATCAAGGCAGCTAAAGTGAAGTATAGGAGCAAAGAAGTGCACCTGGACAAAAAAGACTTGTGGGTGTGAAAAGGCATCCAACACATGACCAGCCACAAAGGTAAACAATCAGCAGCCCAAAACACGGAAGACTCGCTAGCAGAGGGACTCAATCACTTATTTGCCTGTTTCGAGTCACCCAGACCAGCCACATTTCAGAAAACCCTCCTACCCTCTAGTCCTCAACTGCTTGTCATCCATCAACACCAGGTGAGGCGGGCACTGAATGCTATAAACACACGTAAAGCCTCTGGACACACTGGGAATGGTTCTTCGGGATCGTACAGACCAGCTGGCAGGCTTATTGACAGGGATACTCAATTCTTCCTTGGCACTAGCCAAAGTCCCACCCTGTTTTAAGGAGGCCACTGTCATCCCAGTCCCCAAGAGGACAGCTATAAATTACCAAAAAAGACTACCGACCAGTGGCACTGATGTTTGTGGTTACAAATCGATTTAAAAGGCTTGTTTTCAAATATATCAAAGCCTGTTTCCCCCAGAACTTTGATCCACACTAGTTTGGCTGGAGACCAAACCGGTCCACAGAATACACCATTGCCTATGCTCCCCATTCAGCTGTGGAACCTCTGGAACTCTGAGACACCTATGTCAGAATGCTGTTTATCGACCACAACGCACCGTTAAGTTTCATCATCCCTGGTATGGTATGGTCTTTATTGTCATTGCACAAGTACAACAAAACTTTATTCTTCCTGGTGGAGAAGCTGAGCTTCCTTGGTCTACCTATTCTCATCTGTTTCTGGATAAGAAGAATTCCGACCAACCGACCTAAGGTTGTTACGGTAGGTCAACAACCTTGTCACTCAGCACTGACTCCCCTCAGGGTTGCGTGTTGGCCCCCCTTCTGTTCGCCCTATATACAGTGGGGCAAACAAGTATTTAGTCAGCTACCGATTGTGCAAGTTCTCCCACTTAAAATGATGACAGAGGTATGTAATTTTCATCATAGGTACACTTCAACTGTGAGAGACAGAATGTGAAAAAAAATTCAGGAATTCACATTGTAGGAATTTCAAAAAATTTATTTGTAAATTATGGTGGAAAATAAGTTTTTGGTCAACCATTCAAAGCTCTCACTGATGGAAGGAGATTTGGGCTCAAAATCTCACGATACATGGCCCCATTCATTCTTTCCTTAACACGGTTAAATCGTCCTGTCCCCTTAGCAGAAAAACAGCCCTAAAGCATGATGTTTCCACCCCCATGCTTCACAGTAGGTATGGTGTTCTTGGGATGCAACTCAGTATTCTTCTTCCTCCGAACACGAATTGATTTTGTTCCAAAATGGATACATGGATGATACAGCAGATGATTGGGAGAATGTCATGAAACCAAAATAGAACTTTTTGGTATAAACTCAACTCATCGTGTTTGGAGGAAGAAGAATACTGAGTTGCATCCCAAGAACACCATACCTACTGTGACGCATGGGGGTGGAAACATCATGCTTTGGGTCTATTTTTCTGCTAAGGGGACAGGACGATTGATCCGTGTTAAGGAAAGAATGAATGAGGTCATGTATCGTGAGATTTTGAGCCAAAACCTCCTTCCATCAGTGAGAGCTTTGAATGGTTGACCAAATACTTATTTTCCACCATAATTTACAAATAAATTCTTTAAAATTCCCACAATGTGAATTCCTGGATTTTTTTTTACATTCTGTCTCTCACAGTTGAAGTGTACCTATGATGAAAATTACAGACCTCTGTCTATATTTTAAGTGGGAGAACTTGCACAATCGGTGGCTGACTAAATACTTTTTTGCCCCACTGTGTGTATCTTTGTGTCCTCATTTATCCCTTGAACACCATCATCAAGTTCGCAGACAACACCACAGTGGTCTGCCTGGTCACGAGGGGGTGATGAAACAGCCTACAAAGGAGAAATATAGGCGATGGCAGGGTGGTGCACCAAGAACAACCTGAGCTTGATCACCACAAAGAAAGTTGGTCATTGATTTTAGGAAACAGAGAGAACATGCCACACTTGTAGTACATTAAGGGCTCTTTTGATTGGGCCAACATAGAGCCAGTGCTGACGTATTGTGTGGTTTGCTGCGTGCACTGCTGCAGACAGGAAGGCCCTGCAGAGGGTGAGCAGGATAGCGGAGAAGATTATCGGCTGCAATCTACCATCCCGTGAGGACATCACTGGATCTCGCTACATCGGTATAACAAAGAAAATCCTGGCAGACAGCACCCTGGTCAGTTGTTGAATCTGCTGCACTCAGGGAAGAGATTTTAGTCACACAAGAGCAGGACCAACAGAGTTGAAAACAGTGTTTACCTGTTAGTCGTTCCGATATTGACTCTGTTCTCATAGCTTACACTGTTTTACACTGTTGCTTGAATTTGAATGTATGTATTTATTCGTATTTTACCGCACTATTTATTGTTTACAAACCTCGAAACCAGTGAAGTTGGCACATTGTGTAATTCGTAAATGAAAATAGATTACAATAATTTGCAAATCCTTTGCAACTTACAGTATATTCATTTAATTAAACTGCAAAGACAAGATGTTTAATGTGGAAACTGAGAAAATTATTTTTAACTTTTTTGCTAATTAACTTAGAATTTAATGGCAGCAACACATTGCAAAAAAGTTGGCCCTGGGGCATTTTTACCACTGTTTCCACGGCCTTTTCTTTTAACAACACGGGAAATGAGGAGACCAATTATTGAAGCTTTTCAAGTGGGATTCTTTCCCATTCTTGCTCGATGTACAGATTAAGTTTTTCAACAGTCCGGGGTCTCTGTTGTCGTATTTTCTGCTTCATAAAGCGCCACACATTTTCAATGGGAGACAGGTCTGGACTACAGGCAGGCCAGTCTAGTACCCGCACCCTTTTACTGCAAAGCCACGCTGTTGTAACACGTGGCTAGGCATTGTCTTGCCGAAATAAGCAGGGGCGTCCATGACAATGTTGCTCAGATAGCAACATATGTTGCTCCAAAACCTATATGTACCTTTTAGCATCAACGGTGCCTTCACAGATGTGTAAGTTACCCATGCCCTTGGCAGTAATACACCCCCATACCATCACAGATGCTGGCTTTTGAACTTTGCGCGTATAACAATACAGATGGTTCTTTTCCTCCTTGTTCCGACGGACAAAATGTCCGCAATTTCAAAAAAAAAAAATCGAAATGTGGACTCGTCAGACCACAGAACACTTTTCCTTTTTGCATCAGTCCATCTCAGATGAGCTTGGCGGTGTTTCTGTGTGTTGTTGATGAATGGATTTCGCTTTGCAAAATAGAGCTTTAACTTTCATTTACAGATGTAGCGACCAACTGTCGTTACTGAGAGTAGTTTTCCGAAGTGTTCCAGAGCCCATGTGGTGATATCCTTTACCCACTTGATGCAGTGCCGCCTGAGGGATCGAAGGTCCGTAATATCAATGCCTTAGGGATTTCTCCAGATTCTCTGAACCTTTTGATGATATTACGGACGGTAGATGGTGAAACCCCCTAAATGTTGTATATTGTATTTGAACTTCACCAAACAGAGTAGCCAACTGTATTACCCTCATGTTCTCGTGTTTGATGGCAATAAAGTTTTCTATTTTATAATTCTCTTTTTTAAATTATGGGCTGTGCATGTCTTAGGACAGTGGGTAAGGTTACAAAAGCAGGCGGTCAAATAATAAATAAACTGTATAGGCAAGTGTACATTTATACTATATGTCTGTCTGGTGACCTGTAAAACTTGTCTAGTGTGTGTGTGTGTGTGTGTGTGTGTGTGTGTGTGTGTGTGTGTGCACTCTAAAAAGCACCTGAATAACAGCACACTGGGGAAATCACCATCAGAGTGCAGGAGATGTGTGTCAGCAGTGACCCCGGAGGATGACCAGTCGGATTAGCATGGATCCCTGATCATTAAGTGTGTGTCAATGGTAGTACTAAATCAGTGTTTGGTTTGTGTTTGTTTTTCATGGAGGTGAAAATGAATATTGACAAATGAACATACCGAGTGGTTTCAAATGCTCCATCAATTATCATGCACAAGTATACTCGTGATTCAATTAATCACCAGTTGAAAAAACAGACTCCAAATAATTATTTAGTAGTCATACCATAATTGATCTGGTATGAAATAATGTAGCATGAAATGTTTCACACTACATTTTATTAAATGTGGCTTTGTTTAAGGAAGCTATGACATGCTGCACTGAAGGTAACATTGTGGATGGGTGCGTGTCCTGCAGGCCTGCTGCGGTACGGAGTGTGCAAGGACCTGCCTCGTAGAAAGCGACAGGTCAGTGGATGGCCCAAGTGGACTTTGTTATCTAATCACCTGTCCCCTTTATTAGCAGCAGCCAGAACGAGACACGTCGTTGGAGTAGAAGTGGGAGTCACAACAAGAGAGACACAGACTCGGGAAAGAGAGACATTTTGCTGGAAAGCAAGAGCCCAACAAATCCTTAATGCAAATAAAACAGTGTTGCACCCAGAAATCCAGGGTACGGGGTGTGCAAGGACCGGCCTCAAAGATAGCGACACGAGAGCAGATGGCCTAGGTGAGCCTTATTATCTAATCACCTGTCGCCTTTATTAGCAGCAACCGGGACGAGACACGTGGTTGGAGTTGGAGTGGGAGCCACAACGAGGGAGAACCAGACTCGCAAAAGAGAGACATTTTGCTGGATAGCAAATGCCAAACAAATCCTGTATGCAAATAAAACAGTGTTGCACCCAGAAATCCCGGCTCGCGGGGCAGTGTTTGGTGGTCCGACGAACCCACTGGAGGGCAACCTCCACACACATTTTCTCATTAAAACTCTAAATTAAAGCATTTACTGTATACGTTACACAAATACTTTATCCATTTATTCGTTACAGTGAAATATCTTGTTCTAATCAAGTTGTACACATAGTGTGCTTGCATATCACTGTTACTGGTTTCATCAGTGTCTTTCACTTTCTTGTTTCATTGTTTTCAATTAAATAGTGTTAAAAAAAGTTGTCGAACAATGGACTTAAGGGAGAACTGCACTTTTTTTTTAATTTTGCCTATCATTTACGACGAATGGATGTTTTAATGCATTCTAAATATTAAATAAATGTAAATAAAAGCAAGTATCCCAATGGGAGCTCCATTATTTTGCCCATGTTTGCCTATATTTACATTATAGAGTGGTCTGCTGTTTCCTTGCTTCCCTGCTCCCTGTAAGTTTGTTGTAGATCATAACTCCTGCCTCTCACCTGAAAAGTAGATGACTGAGGATACCATCCGACAAGTTGGGACACTTTTTTTTAAGACTTGGAACTGCGAGAATGACATGGAAAGCAGTTGCTCAGCCCCCGCCCTCACCCCCACTTGATCCTGAGGATTATGAGACATTTTTCATCTAAATGGGAACATATGAACTTCTTAGCATCCTAATAACAGCAGACCTTGTACAGTAAGTGAAGTATTACCATGTTTGTTGGCTCTCATAAAATCTGCAGTGAGCAAAAATCAGTGATGAAGAAAATAAAAGCAAATGTTGTGATGCGTTTTTGAATGTAATGCGCCATGTATGGTTAAAATAGGATTGGATAGGATAGGATATATCTTTATTGTCATTGCACAAGTACAACAAAATTTCATTTTCGGCACAGTCCCGCTAAGAGCAGACATACATTACAGGGGGGACATAACGAGACCGCCACCGATCAGCCACTTACGGCGCTCCTTAAAAAGGTGAGGAAAATGGTGACATTGGGAGAGGGGGGAGTAAAAAAAGTATCACTCTAAGGCTAGACCCTCAGGGGGGGTCCAGACTGAGTCCAAGGAAAAAAACCTCACATAGCATGGCACACATTAAACATGGTTCGTATATCACACCAACTTGCAACAGAGGGAGGGGTGGGTTTGAGGAGACACAGCTGCCGCTATATAGCGCTGCTCAGCCATCCACAGCCCCAGAGGAATTAAGCAGTGGTGAAGGCGTTGATTCAAGGGTGGGGGTCGTGTGTGCATATATACCCAATTAACTTGGGAGAGATGATGAAATGTTTTTATATGGACTGAGGCCGGTCTCAAAGTTCGATCACAGGTGTTGTTGACCAAAAGGAAGGTCAAAAGCGTCCATTTTTGAGGAGTCCTCGGGAGAGTTTCTTCAGAACAGCCTGTTCCTGATTGTGTCAAGGCCAAATCATCAGAAACTGTAAAAAATATTATAAATGTGACCGTTACTAAATTACATTCATCATCCATATAAAACCCTAACGAAGGTGTTTTGATGTTTCTTTTTTATATATCTATTGGCATAATTGAACAACTCCCATAGACTCCAGTATAAGCGGACTTTTGATAGAATTGATCGATTTGATGATTACTGCTTCACACACCCTTGTCATTTTCTCGATGAGCTTCAAGCACACCTGTGAAGTGACAAACCATTTCAGTTGACTGCCTCTTGAAGCTCATCGAGAGAATGCCAAGAGTGTGCAATGCAGTAAACAGTGCAAAGGGCGGCTATTTTGAAGAAACTAAAATATAAAACAGGTTTTCAGTGATTTCCCCTGTTTTTGTTAAGTACATAACCCCACGTGTTCATTCATAGTTTTGATGCTTTCAGTGACAATCTACAATAGTCAGTAGTCATGAAAATTAAGAAAACACATTTAATAAGGAGAAAGTTTGTCCAAACTTTTGGCCGGTACTGTATATAAGTATAAATATATATATAGTAATTAATGAATAACTAAAATTACATTATACAAAAGATGGATTGTAGGATTGTCTATACTGCTAAACCGAATGTGTTATTTGATATCTGATATTTATCAGCTACTGCATGCCTTTGGAAGTCCAACATTTGTGCACACGTATCGACCTTGCTTTCAGACTCACTCTTTCTCGTGAGGACAATAACCTCAATTTTATTTTCCTGTGCTTACTGGGAAATATGTTTGACTTTATGGACTTCATTTTGCCCTCCCTTCTAAAAGCCCCGATAGGTCATCCAAGTATATAACCTTGACAGTGTATTAATCAGGGAGTGGTGAAACAGACAATAGTCAAACCCATTACAACCTTCCATCCATCAATTTTCTACCGCTTATTCCCTTTTGGGGTCGCGGGGGGCGCTGGCGCTTATCCATCCATCCATTTTCTACCGCTTATTCCCTTTTTTTGGGGTAGCGGGGGGCGCTGGCGCCTATCTCACTTACAATCGGGCAGAAGGCGGTGTACAACCTGGACAAGTCGCCACCTCATCGCAGCCATTACAACCTATGGAGAGGAACAGACTCATACAAATTCAACAAAAGTCACCTCTGTATGTCTGAAAACCATATTAAGAAGATTATATCACAGTCGTTTGGACTTCTTTTAGCCTGTGCATTTTTTGGAAATATATTTTCGTGGATGCATTAGCATTTTACATGGAATTTCATGCAAAAAGACACAATTAGAAAGTAACATTTCCGACTGGGAATCAACCTTAAGCAAAGCTTTTAGAAAGTACAGAACATTAGATCCAGACTCTTTAACATTTCCCATGATAAGGAACCCCGATCTGATGGAGAGAGGGAGTGGAAACCCCCTACTTAAAATGTTGAGCACAATAACTCTGTTTTTAATTAAACTGGTCCTAAATGAGATCTGGGCAAAATAGGGCCTGTTAATCTCGTCAACACAGCCTGACATACGGTTCCAAATTATTTTTTAATTAGGATTATTATTATTATATATATATATATATATATATATATATATATATATATATATATATATATATATATATATATATATATATATTAGGGCCGCGAATCTTTGGGTGTCCCACGATTCGATTCAATATCGGTTCTGTGGGTCACGATTCGATAATATATCGATTTTTTTCGATTCGATTCTCATTTCAAAATCAATCAATCAATCAATAAATGTTTATTTTTATAGCCCTAAATCACAAATGTCTCAAAGGACTGTACAAACCATTACGACTACAACACCCTCGGAAGAACCCACAAAAGGGCAAGGAAAACTCACACCCAGTGGGCAGGGAGAATCCACATCCAGTGGGACGCCAGTGACAATGCTGACTATGAGAAACCTTGGAGAGGACCTCAGGTGTGGGCAAACCCCCCCCCCCCTCTAGGGTACCGAAAGCAATGGATGTCGAGCGGGTCTAACATGATACTGTGAAAGTTCAATCCATAGTGGCTCCAACACAGCCGCGAGAGTTCAGTTCAAAGCGGATCCAAGACAGCAGCGAGAGTCCCGTCCACAGGAAACCATCCCAAGCGGAGGCGGATCAACCGATACAGGCGAGCGGTCCATCCTGGGTCCCGACGAGCGGTCCATCCTGGGTCTCGACTCTGGACAGCCAGTACTTCATCCATGGTCATCGGACCGGACCCCCTCCACAAGGGAGTGGGGGACATAGGAGAAAAAGGAAAAGAAGCGGCAGATCAACTGGTCTAAAAAGGAGGTCTATTTAAAGGCTAGAGTATACAGATGAGTTTTAAGGTGAGACTTAAATGCTTCTACTGAGGTTGCATCTCGAACTGTTACCGGGAGGGCATTCCAGAGTACTGGAGCCCGGAGTGAAAACGCTCTATAGCCCGCAGACTTTTTTTGGGCTTTAGGAATCACTAATAAGCAGGAGTCTTTTGAACGCAGATTTCTTGCCGGGACATATGGTACAATACAATCGGCAAGATAGGTTGGAGCTAGACCGTGTAGTATTTTATACGTAATTAGTAAAACCTTAAAGTCACATCTTAAGTGCACAGGAAGCCAGTGCAGGTGAGCCAGTACAGGCGTAATGTGATCAAACTTTCTTGTTCTTGTCAAAAGTCTAGCAGCCGCATTTTGTACCAACTGTAATCTTTTAATGCTAGACATGGGGAGAGCCGAAAATAATATGTTACAGTAATCGAAATGAGACGTAACAAACGCATGGATAATGATCTCGGCGTCTTTAGTGGACAAAATGGAGCACATTTTTGCGATATTACGGAGATGAAAGAAGGCCGTTTTAGTAACGCTTTTGATGTGTGACTCAAAGGAGAGAGTTGGGTCGAAGATAATACCCAGATTTTTTACCGAGTCACCTTGTTTTATTATTTGGTTGTCAAATAATAAAGTTGTGTTATTGAATAGAGGTCGGTGTCTAGCAGGACCGATAATCAGCATTTCCGTTTTTTTGGCGTTAAGTTCCAAAAAATTAGCGGACATCCATTCTTTAATTTCATTAAGACACGCTTCCAACTGACTACAGTCCGGCGTGTTGGTCAGCTTTAGGGGCATGTAGAGTTGGGTGTCATCAGCATAACAGTGAAAGCTAATGCCGTATTAGCGTATGACGTCACCCAGCGGCAGCATGTAGATGCTGAAGAGTGCAGGGCCAAGGACCGAACCCTGGGGAACTCCACACGTTACCTTAACATAGTCCGAGGTCTACTGTTATGGGAGACGCACTGCACACTGTCAGTAAGATAAGAGTTAAACCAAGACGGGGCTAAGTCTGACATACCAGTTCGTGTTTTGAAACGCTCTAATAAAATATTACGATCGACAGTATCGAAAGCAGCGCTAAGATCGAGGAGCAGCAACATAGATGACGCATCAGAATCCATCGTTAGCAATAGATCATTAGTCAATTTTGCGAGGGCTGTCTCAGTAGAGTGATTTGCCCTGAAACCGGATTGAAAGGTTTCACATAGATTGTTAAACGCTAAGTGTTCATTTAGCTGCTCTGCAACAATTTTTTCGAGGATTTTTGAAATAAAGGGAAGGTGAGACACCAGTCAGTAGTTTACCATGAGGTCAGGATCGAGGTTAGGTCTTTTAAGGAGAGGATGAATAATCGCTTTTTTGAATGCTAGGGGAACAGTGCCCGAGGAAAGTGATAAGTTTATAATATTTAGCACTGATGGACCTTATAATACAAAAAGCTCCTTGATAAGTTTCCCAGGAAGTGGGTCAAGTAAAAATATAGTTTGTTTTATTCCATTTACACGTTGTAACAATTCTTCTAATGTTATTTCACCAAAACGAGAGAAACTATTTTGGATATTTGCAGTATCTGCCGTATATACAATCGTATCTGTGTTAATAAAACCCAGTTGTAGCTGGGACGCATTGTCTTTAATCTCCTTTCTAATAAGTTCAATGTTCTTATTAAAGAACTTCATAAAGTCATCTGCCGAATGGGTGGAGCTACTGGAAGGAGTCCCTTGTTGGGTTAGCGATACTACTCTACTAAACAAAAATGTTGGATCGTTTTTATTAAGGCGGATGAGATTTGAGTAATAATTACTTTTGGGTAAGGTAAGCATGCGTTTATAAGTTATTAAACTATCACTCCATGCTTGATGGTGCACCTCAAGTTTAGTCGTGCGCCATTTGCGTTCCAGCTTTCTACATAATAATTTCTGAGCTCTAGTTTCTTCAGTAAACCATGGCGTATGCCTTTTTGGAGCCTTTCGTAACTTTAGCGGTGCTATGTTATCAATGGTTTCGCGCAGGGCGTTGTTAAAGTTGTTAGTGAGGTTATCAATAGAGCCCACATACTTTGGGAATGGTGCCATTACCGAGGGCAGTAGGTCCGCAAGAGTCGTCGTTGTGGCAGCATTAATGTTGCGGCTGCTATAGCAGTTATTATTATTATTAGCTTGCCGAACATGAGTCTGAACTTCGAATTTTATAAGGTAATGATCGGACATTACTTTAGTATACGGGAGTATCATAACTTTGGAAACGGTGATACCTCTGACAAGCACTAGGTCTATCGTATTACCGCTGCAATGT
Organism: Nerophis ophidion; assembly: GCF_033978795.1. NCBI lineage: Eukaryota > Metazoa > Chordata > Actinopteri > Syngnathiformes > Syngnathidae > Nerophis > Nerophis ophidion. Next base: position 31,285,624 of record NC_084630.1, read on the forward strand.
TTTTCCGATTCGAAACGATTCTGTATTCATTCAATACATAGGATTTCAGAAGGATCTACCCCAGTCTGCTGATATGCAAGCAGAGTAGTTTTGTTTTTTTTTAAAAGCTTATGTAATTGTAAAGGACAATGTTTTATCAACTGATTGCAATAATGTACATTTGTTTTAACTATTAAACGAACTAAAAATATGACTTATTTTATCTTTGTGAAAACATTGGACACAGTGTGTTGTCAAGCTTATGAGATGCGATGCAAGTGTAAGCCACTGTGACACTATTGTTCTTTTTTTGTTTTTTATAAATATCTAATGATAATGTCAATGAGGGATTTTTAATCATTGCTATGCTGAAATTATAACTAATATTGATACTGTTGTTGATAATATTCATTTTTGTTTCACTACTTTTGGTTTGTTCTGTGACGTGTTTGTGTCTCCTCTCAATTGCTCTGTTTATTGCAGTGTTGCTGGGTCAGGTTTGGTTTTGGAATTGGATTGCATTGTTATGGTATTGCTGTGTAGTGGTTGGTTGGATTGATAAAAAAAATTAAAAAATTAAAAAATCGATTTTTTTAAAATGAGAATCGATTCTGAATCGTATTTGATTCGATTCGTACTCGAATCGATTTTTTTCCACACCCCAACTATATATATATATATATATATATGTGTGTTTTTCCCCTCCGGATTCCACGGGCCACCAAGCGCTGACATGACAGTCTGAATCAGATTCTCAATATAGTTTTATTTTGCAATAAATTGTCTTGCCGTTCAGCAATTGTTTGAGTCTGTCTCTGTCTCTGTCTCTCGCTCTCGCTTTTGCTCCAACTCCAACACCTCTCTCTTCTCCGGCTTCTGCCTTTTAACAGAGCGACAGGTGATTAGATAATCAGGCCAAGGTGGGCCATTCACGCACCTGTCGCTCATCTCGAAGCCGGTCATGGCACACCACGTTTTGCTGCAGGTCCACAGGCCACTCCACCCTCTTTTGTGTATATTAATATTACATATATATATATAAATATATATATATATATATATATATATATATACATCATATATAATATTTACTTCACTAAGTGTTTCCTTTTACTTCACTAAGTGTTTCCTTGCTATCTTGTTTCGTATTATATTTGCACATATCCAATTTGCTGATGTTGTTGTTTCTCTGTCTCATACGCCTCTAATCCCCACAATTTCCCCTTCTGTCTTCTGTCTTCTTTTTTTCTCTCTTTCTGTCCCCTCCTGCTCTAGTCCAGCTGCGCTAAACCTTAATATGAATCCATTTAATAAAGTCAAAAACAAAAAAGGCAACAAGAGAAGTATCCCACACTTCTCTTTTGTAAAGTAAATCTGTACAGCCGATATGGGCATCGACATCAACTATATGATTTGCCTGAGTGGCTGGACAGGACAAAGGTTATGGGTTAATATAATTACACACACACACACACATATATATATATATATATATATATATATATATATATATATATATATATATATATGTAGGTGTGGGGAAAAATCACAAGACTACTTCATCTCGAGAGATGAAGTAGTCTTGTGATTTTTTCCCACACCTACATATTGCGCTCTACCACGGTATCGAGCACTGGATAATCCAATCAAGACATATATATATATATATATATATATATATATATATATATATATATATATATATATATATATATATACATATATATATATATATGTGTGTGGTGTCTCAATCAAGCACCGCCTGACAGGTAAGCACCTCACAGGAGAGGAGCCAGGGAATGGAGGCAGAGTGGATGATGCAGCCTTGGCCGCATCATCGAGGGGCGGTACATTCCCCTCTACCTTCTCAATCAGCCTGAAATGCCACCTGTTCTCCCGTCCAAAGGCGAAACCCAGTAACTCAATTTTGGTCGAAACTGAGCTGATAATAATTTTGGAGTTCCTAGGTAACATGCTTTACATTAGTGTATGCGATATTGTAATTTGTTCCGTAAGTAAGCTGTTATGCGCATGGCAGGACCTAGCAACTACCACATAACCGCGTTGATACAACAGAAAAACCTAGTATCTCAAGGGACCAATCTGAGCTTCTTTGTCAGTCGCCTTATTGTCTTTAATGAGACATTTGCACGAATGGGGGCCGACGGTCAACTTGAGTATGTGATATTATGGCACGAGGGGATATTTGAAAGATTGGCCCAGGACGTTGAAAGCACCTTCATTAAATGTATTGTTCTTGATTCTTCCCCTTGCATACTCTTTTGGAGGTCAAAATAAAAACTGGACGCTGTACACGGCTCTTGCCCAATGTGCAAAGGCAGAATGGGGCCCACCCGAGATTGTGATAGAATATCTGGAGAAAGGGCACACGTTCATTCAATCCATGGCTCAATCGGCAAGAAAATTAAAGCTCAAGAAAACATCTATATGTTTGATGACTTTGTAGATCTTTGTAAGACAGCATCAAGATAGATTGGTTTTCCTTTGTTTTCTCAAAATCAGCTAAAATTGAGTTACTAGGTTTTGCCTTTGGACGGGAGAGTTGTGCGGCCAGTTGGGGCCCAGCTACAAACCTTCTTAACTCTGCCTCATTCAGGTCTGGCTCTCCTCTGTGTCAAGGCAGGTGCATCAGGCGGTAAGTTGAGACATCCACTATTTCACCACTAAGGACATTACTAGTGACATGTTTTATTTATGTTGTGTTTCTATTGTTTTATTGGCAAATACCTGCGACATATATAGAAGTGTGCTGTGTGCAGGATTGAAAGCCCCGGATGGAGATATTTAAGTTTGTTGATGGACACTTTAATTTTGATGCTTCCACACCTTGCCGATATATAAAATGTGTATGTCAGGTTTGTCCCTGAAAGTTTGGTTAGGTTTTAGTTTTTCCTCTGTGTCTTTGTTTGCTCTCAGCGCTTTTCTTTTGGTTATTTCTTTTTTTTCTCCCTGAGCGCTGTTTCCCCTCAGATGCGGCTGACTGGCAACTGGCCACACCTGGTGTCAATCAGCTGGCTGCTTTTTGAACCTGTTTTGTCCTCCAGCCAGATGCTGGATTATTATTCATTATGACTCGTCGTGTCGTGTCGTGTCGATGTCACGACTACCTGTCGTCGATATCATTACAGCTACTACCTGTTGTGCTACTACTTGTCTTTGTCGCTGTTGTCGTAGAGGTGAGCTGTTCTTGTTAGCTATTTGTAGTTGGTTTTCTCCTAACTCTTTTGTTTTGTAATTTCTTGTTGGCCATTAGCTGTTTCCAGTTTTTCTGTTTTGCTGGTTCCTGTTTTGAGTTTTGGCTATACCTAGTTCCTGGTTGTGTTTTTTCATTATTGAAGATTATATCATGTCTTCCTCCGCAATGCCTCTCGCCTTCTCTGCATCTTGGGGTTTGTCACAAACACACACATATATATATATATGTATATATATATGTATATATATATATATGTATATATATATATATATATATATATATATATACATATATATATACACATATATATGTGTATATATATATATATACACATATATACATGTGTGTGTATATATGTGTGTATATATGTGTATATATATATATATATGTGTGTATATATACACATATATATATATATATATATATATATATATAAACATACATATATATATATATATATATATATATATATATATATATATATATATATATACATACATACATACATACAAATGTTAACTGTTTGAATAATCTGAGCTCTTTTCTTTTAAATAAACCAAATTCATCAAAGAGAGAGTTTTACTTTTTGTCTAAAATGGGTACAAGAAAGAACTTTGTACGTTTGTCAGCATGTGTTTATCATTGTTCTCAACAACTGACTTTTCTAAAACATTTAACTCGGACAACAGATATGTAAAAATGCAAATGACCTTGGTTTTCCGGAGAATATACTGCACAGGAAAACTGCTTTATTTCAAAAGATTCATATTCCAATGGGGGTCTTCTTATTTGTTACTGCTGCTAGAACAAACAGAGCACCGCCTGCCCATTCTGCTTCCGTGCAGTTAGTCAACAGGCAGCTCTTGCTGTTTCTCTGATGTCATCACTCGTCCCCTAAGGTGTGAGGCAGCATGCTCTGTCTGCAGGGTGCTGATTGTTGTAGCACTTTTTCTCTCACTTACTCTCCTACCACTTCACTCCTGTGATGTGTTCTTACAAAGTTTGAGTCAGTTTGACAGACTGCCTAACTAAAGTTTAACCAAATGCCCTGTTACACAGTACCTTGTCATCATTCGGTCGCTAAGTCATCCTTCTTGCCATTTTTTGGCCGTCTACAGCTTCACTCTTCGGATTAATTCCGATTTATTTATGTGACATGAATCTGATTTTTTTCATTTCAATATGAACATCACATCCCGATTTTTCTAAACCCGACCCAGGCCTCTTTCTTATGTGGTTATGCTGTAAATCAGATATGATTCCAATGCAACTGCCATCTAAATCAGTGTGCGTTCATCCAACCCAGATGTCATCAAAAATCGACACATCACACATTTTTGGCAAAATAGACAGTCGTGGAAAAAAAATGGGGACAAATGTGCAGAAAACAATTGAAAGAAAAGATGATTTTGAACCGGGCTTCACGGTGGCAGAGGGGTTAGTGCGTCTGCCTCACAATACGAAGGTCCTGCAGCCCTGGGTTCAAATCCAGGCTCGGGATCTTTCTGTGTGGAGTTTGCATGTTCTCCCCGTGAATGCGTGGGTTCCCTCCGGGTACTCCGGCTTCCTCCCACTTCCAAAGACATGCACCTGGGGATAGGTTGATAGGCAACACTAAATTGGCCCTAGTGTGTGAATGTGAGTGTGAATGTTGTCTGTCTATCTGTGTTGGCCCTGCGATGAGGTGGTGACTTGTCCAGGGTGTACCCCGCCTTCCGCCCGATTGTAGCTGAGATCGGCGCCAGCGCCCCCCGCGACCCTGAACGGGAATAAGCGGCAGAAAATGGATGGATGGATGGATGATTTTGAACCTAAGTATCCAAGTCAAGGCTCACGCTTAAATGATCTATGGCCCAGGGGATTATATTTGATTCATATTAGAACCGGCCCGCAGGCCACAGCCGCCTGCCGCTGTTTTGCAGGCACCAATACTCCATCAGTGTTGGCACTAGGAATTTTAAAAACGGGGTCCCAGGGACTCCATCAAGTCATTAAAATGGGGTCCCAGTGTAAATTTTTGGCATACCATTTTTTGTAACCGTTTTGAAAACAAACGATAAATGTATGCTGTGTGAGGGGCAAGGGAAGGCGGTGGGCGTGGCCGGCGGACCTGCAGCGAAGCGGGGTGTGCCAGGACCGGCTGCGAGATCAGCGACAGGTGCGTAAATGGCCCACCCGCGCATGTGTGTCCAATCACATGTTGCTCTGTTAAAAGGCAGCAGCCGGGAAGGAGACGGGAGTTGGTGGTGGAGCAAGAGCGAGAGCGAGACTGACACGACAAGACAATTGCTGAAAAGCACAAGACAAAAGACACATTTTTGAAAAATAAAACATTGTCAACCTGGATGATCCTTGCATGTCGGTGTTTTGGAAAAATATTGTCTTTTATGCAATCATCTTGATATTAAAGAACATAGGTACCTCTTTAATATGGGGAACATATTCTAAGTAACAAGGACTTAATTTACAGTTATTTGGACACTAGGGTTAGGGTTACTAATAAGCAATAATTCTGAAGTTATTGAGGGAAGACTCTTAGTTAATGACTTACTGGTTCTATAATTAGGCCAAGCGGGATAAGGCATTAATAAGTACTTACTATGGACTAATTAAGAGCCAATATGTTACTAATTTAAATGTTAATAAGCAACTAATTAATGGTGGATATTTTCCCCATACCATAGTGTTACCAGGACAATTATTTGTTTGCTGTTTGCCGATTGAAAATGTGTTCCCTTGAAATAACTGAGAGACCAAAAGAAAATATTGCTGTATTCATTTAATGTACAGAACATGTGTTTTTTTTTTTGAGCTGAGCCGGAAGGCAAAGCTCTCAATTTACCGGTCGATCTACGTTCTCATCCTCACCTATGGTTATGAGCTTTGGGTCATGACCGAAAGGACAAGATCACGGGTACAAGCGGCCGAAATGAGTTTCCTCTGCCGTGTGGCGGGGCTCTCCCTTAGAGATAGGGTGAGAAGCTCTGCCATCCGGGAGGGACTCAGAGTAAAGCCGCTGCTCCTTCACATCGAGAGGAGCCAGATGAGGTGGTTCGGGCATCTGGTCAGGATGCCACCTGAACGCCTCCCTAGGGAGGTGTTTAGGGCACGTCCAGCTGGTAGGAGGCCACGGGAAGACCCAGGACACGTTGGGAAGACTATGTCTCCCGGCTGGCCTGGGAAGGCCTCGGGATCCCCCGGGAAGAGCTAGACGAAGTGGCTGGAGATAGGGAAGTCTGGGCTTCCCTACTTAGGCTGCTGCACCCGCGACCAGACCTCGGATAAGCGGAAGATGATGGATGGATGGATGGATGGATATTTAAACAGGGATAGCAGATAGAGCGGATCGTGAGATTGACAGGCGGATCGGTGCGGCGTCTTCAGTAATGCGGACGTTGTATCGATCCGTTGTGGTGAAGAAGGAGCTGAGCCGGAAGGCAGAGCTCTCAATTTACCGGTCGATCTACGTTCCCATCCTCACCTATGGTCATGAGCTTTGGGTCATGACCGAAAGGATAAGATCACGGGTACAAGCGGCCGAAAAGAGTTTCCTCCGCCGGGTGGCGGGGCTCTGCCTTAAGAGATAAGGTGAGAAGCTCTGCCATCCGGGAGGAACTCCAAGTAAAGCCGCTGCTCCTCCACATCGAGAGGAGCCAGATGAGATGGTTTGGGCATCTGGTAAGGATGCCACCCGAACGCTTCCCTAGGGAGGTGTTTCGGGCAAGTCCGACCGGTTGGAGGCCACGGAGAAGACCCAGGACACGTTGGGAAGACTATGTCTCCCTGCTGGCCTGGGAACGCCTCGGGATCTGGACGAGGTGGGTGGGGAGAGGGAAGTCTGAGTATCCCTGCTTAGGCTGCTGCCCCCGCGACCCGACTTTGGATGAGCGGAAGAAAATGGATAGATGGAAGCTTGTTTTTATCCATGAGCCTGTTAAAAAAATTTTCAGCTGAAATTGGTGACAGAGCCATACAAAAATGTTGGATTATTCATTTAATCATTACATAAAATGCAGTACACTGTGTTAGGTCCTGGTTCAATAGATTATGTGCAATCATTTTAATATTTTTTTAATGAACATTGAACCAGTCCGGCTTGTAGCGAATGTGTTTTTTTGGCCCTCTGTTGTATTTGACTTTGATACCCCTGATTTAAAACTAAGTCAATGTCCTACCATTTCTGTCTAAGACTGTCTGGTTACTACCGTTTACGTTGGTATCAGGATCTTTTGTAAAGTAAACTTTAAAAAAAATCTGTATTAGGCATAATCAGCAGTGTGAATTTTTCAATCATAATATATGCCAGTGATAGACCGGGATGTACCGTATTTTCCGGACCACCAGATTATAAAACCCACTGCCGTTGAATTGTCTATTTTTTATCTTTATTCAAATATAAGGCACACTGGATTAGAGGTCATTAAAGGGGTCAGATTATTATTATTTTTATGTAGATGTAAAACACTTCCTTGTGGTCTACATAACATGTAACGGTGGTTCTTTGGTGAAAATGTTGCATAGATGATGTTTTAAAGATCCTCTTCAAGCTGCTTCCGGATGCGCATTTTTGTGGGCGGTCTTATTTACGTGGCTCACCTTCGGCAGTGTCTTCTTCCCGTCATCTTTGTTGTAGCGGTGTAGCGTGCAAGGACGGTAGTGGAAGAAGTGTCAAAAGATGGAGCGAACTGTTTTGATGACAATCAGACTTTACTTAAATCAATAACGGAGCACCATCTCCTCATCTGGAAAAAAACACGGTAAATGTGTCCATTGAAAAACCATCTAACCTTAACTCTAATAACTAAAGTTCCTTGGGTGAATAATGTAAACTCACTACACCAGTATGTTTTAGCGCTTTAATGGCGAGTTTACTGACAGATATAAGAACTTTACACTACTTTATATTAGAAATGGCAACAGCAGAGAATTAATTTCCCATAACAAGAAGATAAAAAAATAAAAAGCCCATCGACACGGACTACAAAGGCGGAGACGCGCAACTTTTCAGGATTTATGTGGATCCCAAATAGGGATCAGCTGGTACCAGAAGGTAAGAAAAGTTGCTTTTGCATAATATTGTGAAACAAAATGCCAGATAACATGTCTTACCTTATACACACACCATAGTAATACTCATATGTTGATGCACATCAAACGGTGCAGTTTACACTTATCTCTAATGTTTGACTGCCATCTACTGGAGACAAATATAATTCCACCATGTAAAAAATACAATTGCTTCAAGGTGGGTAAGCTCAACCAAACGTATTCCTTACATTAGGCGCAACGGGATGTTAGGTGCACTGTAGAGTTTTGAGGAAAAAAAAAAATAAGTGTGCCTTACAGTACAATACGGTATACATGTATTGTAGATAAATACAAATTATATTTGATGAAAGAGAAAAATCATCCAAAACAAAATTCATTCATTTTCTACCGCTTATTCCCTTTTGGGGTCGCTGGCGCCTATCTCAGCTACAATCGGGCGGAAGGCGGGGTACACCCTGGACAAGTTATTAATGGATAACTCAAATCTAATTGCACTATAATGAGAGCTTGATTGGCATCTTGATGTGTTATTCCAGACAAAATTAAAAACACATTAAAAAGAGCGAGCGCATCCACAAACATCATTAGTTATTCTTGCTGATCTCTGTGTGTTGCTTACTTTCTTGTTTTCCCACTTAACTCTCACCCATCTTCCGCCACCCCTTTTTCATATAAAATGCATGGCTTTCGAATCTTTAATTCTCATTTAACGCAAGTGTCCAAGGTCTGCATAATAAATTTAGGAGTAGTTTCAATTATCTCATTTGAGATTCTGGCCACAGTTTGGCCGATTCTGTGTTGTTACCTCCTACAAGACACAGGAGAAGTGCCTTGTCGAACAGATAAAAACGTCAACTGCATACTGTTCCTTACATATTTTTATCCAATTCATATGGCCCCAATACTGGGTGGATCTCGTGTGAGAGGAAGAGGGGGGTTAATCATTTTGCAAAAAAATATGGAAATCACCACTTCACATAGCAACTAATGCTTTGGTCAAAGTTGGAATTTAGGATATTAAAGTTTAAGTTCAATGATTGTCACACACACACACAAGAGGTGTGGCGGAATTATTCTCTGCATTTGACTCATCACCCTTGATCACCCCCTGGGAGGTGAGGTGAGCAGTGAGCAGCAGCGATGGCCACACCCGGAAATCATTTTGGTGATTCAACCCCCAATTCCAACCCTTGATGCTGAGTTCCACGCAGGGAGGTAATTTATAGTCTTTGGTTCTACTTGAACACACAACCTACCGATCTCAGGGCGGGCAATCTCACCACTAGGGCACTGAGTCTTTGGTTTGACTCGGCCGGGGTTTGAACTCACAACCTACAGATCTCAGGGCGAGCACTCTAACCACTAGACCACTGAATATTCAACATCCTACTGCCCATCTGATGGTTAAAGTGGATAGAAACCGTCAAAACATAGCCAACATGTCCATCGGAATGTTGAACAATGTATGGAGATCACAACTGTATAGTAGTACAAGAACAAAGTTAAGGCTATGCCAAAGCTGTGTCCTTTCCACCTGGCTATATGGGTCAGAGTGCCGGAGAATGACGAAGAAAGTGTTATGATCCGGTGCCCTGATCATAGTTTATTTACGTTTTCAGTTCACTTGTGTTCTTAGCACCTTTTTGAGTTTGTGTGTCTCAGTTGCCATGACAGCAGATTGCATTCACCTGCCTCTGGTTAGTGTTCGGGACGCGCATCTGATGCCCGGGCACTAATCAGAGGGCTATTTAGTCCATAACCTGGCCTTACTCGGTCTGGCTTCATAGTTTGTTTTCATACAACCGATGACAACCTTTGTTTCCTGTTCTGTACCTGCTAGCTTCCACGCTACACTCTTTTTACCCTCTAGCACCCACGCTAGCTACTTTAGTTTTTGCCTTAAGTGCTATGAGATACGTTTTTCTTTGTTATCCTCTGATGTATTTTTGAATAAATCATTTGTTCCTACCTGCATGCTGTGTCCGAAGCCCGATCTGCATTCCTGGGAGAACAAACCCTGCGTCACGATGCGACCCGGTCATCAAAGAAAAACCTAAATAAACCCTAAGTCTTTTAATTTGATCCATTGTTCGACGGAAATATTTCTAAAATCTTTGGTACACAGTGTGGGTTATTATTCCGTACAATACCCCAATCATTACGTCTGAGTGTCATTCGCAAAACCAAGTTAAATTCTCTGTGTAGTGGAACCTCGATTTACCAACCCCTTATCATACACACTTTTAAATTTACAAACAGATGGAATAATATGTACCTTGTTGTACAAACCTTGTCTCAGTGTTCGAATAATATTGACTGCTTATTGACACTTCGCCCTTGCTCCTGATGGGTGCTGGTTAGCGCCCTGCAGGGCAGCTCCCTCCATCAGTGTGTGAATGTGTGTGTGAATGGGTAAATGTGGAAGTAGTGTCAAAGCACTTTGAGTACCTTGAAGGTAGAAAAGCACTATACAAGTACAACCCATTTATTTATCATTTACTTAGGAATGATTATTGATGAAGGACAGCCTTGGCGGATTCCAACCCTCACTGGAAATGTGTTCGACTTACTGCCGGCAATGCGGACCAAGCTCTGGCACTGATCGTACAGCTTTTTGCAGATGATGTGGTCCTGATGGCTTCATCTGACCGGGATCTTCAGCTCTCGCTGGATCGTTTCGCAGCCGAGTGTGAAGCGACCGGAATGAGAATCAGCACCTCCAAGTCCGAGTCCATGGTTCTCGCCCGGAAAAGGGTGGAGTGCCATCTCCGGGTTGGGGAGGAGACCCTGCCCCAAGTGGAGGAGTTCAAGTACCTAGGAGTCTTGTTCACGAGTGAGGGAAGAGTGGATCGTGAGATCGACAGGCGGATCGGTGCGGCGTCTTCAGTAATGCGGACGTTGTACCGGTCCGTTGTGGTGAAGAAGGAGCTGAGCCGGAAGGTAAAGCTCTCAATTTACCGGTCGATCTACGTTCCCATCCTCACCTATGGTCATGAGCTTTGGGTCATGACCGAAAGGATAAGATCACGGGTACAAGCGGCCGAAATGAGTTTCCTCCGCCGTGTGGCGGGGCTCTCCCTTAGAGATAGGGTGAGAAGCTCTGCCATCCGGGAGGAACTCAAAGTAAAGCCGCTGCTCCTTCACATCGAGAGGAGCCAGATGAGGTGGTTCGGGCATCTGGTCAGGATGCCACCCGAACGCCTCCCTAGGGAGGTGTTTAGGGCACGTCCAACCGGTAGGAGGCCACGGGGAAGACCCAGGACACGTTGGGAAGACTATGTCTCCCTGCTGGCCTGGGAACGCCTCGGGATCCCCCGGGAAGAGCTAGACGAAGTGGCTGGGGAGAGGGAAGTCTGGGTTTCCCTGCTTAGGCTGTTGCCCCCGCGACCCGACCTCGGATAAGCGAAAGATGATGGATGGATGGATGGATGGATGATTATTGATGAGTGTTAAGGCTGGGTGAAAATGAGGACTCAGGTGCAGAAGCGTGACAATTGAACTCAGACTTTATTTAATTAAATTTCTATGCTATCTCTAGAACAGAGCGATCAACACAAAGTGGCTACAAAATCTGAGGAACTAAGGAATGTAGCAAAGAGCATAAGGCCAAAAACAGAAAAATCACTCCATAAGGAGGAAAAAGGCAATAGCAAAATTTCTATACAAATCTAATAGCGAAAACCAACAATCTACAATTATCTACAAAAGGAAAATCATTCATGCAAAAGAGTCGAGAAGGCAGTAAACTAAAGACGCTCCAGAAGGAGGGAAAAGGAAAACATGGCACTATGAACTAGATACAAATTACTAGCATGAAAAACTTTAGCAACAGCAAATCACTCTCTTAGAGGAAACAAAGAAATCAATAAATAAAGTGAGACAATACTTATCAAAACTTGGTACAAGGCTGGAGGCACGTAGCGAGACGATATACTCTGGCACAAGACAAGACAAGAGGAGGAAGAGACATTTATACACATGAGGGAGGGTGACACAGGTGGGCACAATCAGGCAATCAGGAGAGACAGACCAGTGATACGGGAGGAAAGGCAAGTGACCTGAAACGAGAGGGAGAGTTAACCTTTCAAAATAAAACAGGAAATGACAAGACAACATGAAACCAGACAAGACTTCACCCAGGTGTGACAATGAGAGGTTGTCTTTTGAAGCACACATAAAAAAGCTTGTCTCTAAGCTTAAAATTAAATTGGGTTTCTTTTACAGAAAAAGGTCTTGTTTTTACCTAAAAGTTAGGAAACATCTAATCTCATTCACCTTAATTCCTTTACTTTATTGTGGAGACTTGCTTTTTATGAATGCACCTGGCACTTATTTGAAAAAAACAGACCCTGTATATCACTGTGCCTTACGTTTTATTACTGGCTGTGGAAATCTTGTCCACCATTGCACTTTGTATGCAAAAGCAATCTGTCCATCTTTAACTGCCTGAAGACTTTCTCGATGCATAGTTTTTATATATAAATGTCTTCTTTAGCAGTTCAGCGTGCCTTACTCCCTCTGGAGTTGGATCAATCACTTCCTGACAGACTGACAACAGCACATGCTGCTGGGGGAAGATTGACCACGAACACTGGTACTCCTCAGGGCTGTGTACTTTCCCCCTGGCTCTTCTCCCTGTACACAAACTGCTGCACCTCCAGTCACCAGTCGGTGAAGCTGCTCAGTTTTGCAGACGACACTACCCTCATCGGGCTCATTTCCGATGGCGATGAGTCCGCCTACAGGCGAGAGGTGGACCGGCTGGCGTCCTGATGCAGCCTCTACAACCTGGAGCTGAACGCCCAGAAATCATGGACTTCAGGAAAGTCACATCCCCCCACGCCCCCTCCCCTTGATGGACTCTCCCAACCCTGTCTCCATTTTGGACTCCATCCATTTCTTGGGCACCACCATCACCCAGGATCTCAAGTGGGAACCTAACATGAGCTCCCTCATCAAGAAGGCCCAGCAGAAGATGTACTTCCTGCGGCAGCTGAGGAAACATAAGGTGCCGACCGAGATGCTGGTGCAGTTTTACTCAGCCATCATCTAGTCCATCTTCACCTCCTCCATCACCGTCTGGTTCCCAGGCGCCACAGTCCTGGATAAGCATCGACTGCTGCGCATGGTACGTGCTGCTGAGAAGGTGATTGGCTGCAAGCTCCCATCGCTCCAGGACCTGTTCTGCTCCACGACCAGGAGGCGTCTGGTTCGGATCACAGCTGACTCTTCTCTCCCTGGTCACAATATAATCTCTCATCTCCCCTCAGGCAGGAGACTACGGTCCATCCACACCCAAACCTCAAGCCTCTAGAACAGTTTTTTCCCCTCAGCCATCAGACACATGAATAATAACAAGATCTAAAAGCTCAGTTACGGCTCATGTTATTACCTATTCTGTGTTTTGTGTTTTATGTTACACGATTGCACCAAGAAAAAGTCCTAGTTTGTGAACCCGTTCTCAAACAATGGCAATAAAAACCTATTCTGATTCTGATTCTGATTCTGATTATTGGACTCGTCCCCACCTATCTGTGTTCCTTTGTGTGTAGAGACTCCAGTCATCACAGCCTACGCTCACAGGATGTCCTCCACATGTTGGTTCCTAGAGCCAACACAGAACTTGGATTAAAAATAAAACTTCAGTTATGCTGCTCCCTGCTCATGGAATGATATCCAGAAAGATCTGAGGCTACCAGAATTGATCACATTGGAGGAGTTTAAGTCAATTTTATAAGATCGAGAAACAAGTTCTCTTGGGCAATTTACCTGCTATTTAATTGAATTATTACTTCCATCCATCCATCCATTCCACCGCTTATTCCCTTTGGGGTCGCGGGGGGCGCTGGTGCCTATCTCAGCTACAATCGGGCAGAAGCCGGTATACACCCTGGACAAGTCGCCACCTCATCACAGGGCCAACACAGATAGACAGACAACATTCACACTCACATTCACACACTAGGCCCAATTTAGTGTTGCCAATCAACCTATACTTAATCGTTTTAATTATTTTTGACCTTTTGTGGTATGACTGCTGTTGTTCTGTTGTATTGTCTTGATGTAATTAACATTGTCACTTTGTTTGTGCCGCCCTCTTTGTCAGGTCACTTTTGAAAAAGAGATTTTAATCTCAATGAGTCTTTACTTGGTTGAATAAAGGAAATTGAATTGAATTAATATTTGGCCACATTTAGAGAAATGTAATTGTTTGGATAAAACAATGCCCAAAACATTCATTGTTTGTTGTATACTTTGCAAAGACACATTCAAATAAATACAATGGGGACACCCAGAGGGAGTTATAGGGCGTCTGTTAGAATCATCACGTATATATTATTACACAACTTTTATGCTTAAGTGCCGTTGCTATAATTATTGTCAATTGTGCTGAAGTGGTATTTTTCTTAGTATGTGCAAAACTGGGAATCCAAAAGATTGCAAGTCATTCTGGTATCAGTGTTTGTGTCCAGGAATGGCCTGCTGACTGCCAAGGCCGAACACCGCCGTGACGCACACATAGAGACAAGGCGATATCACCAGCGTCAACACTTTACATTTTTGTATAATCATATATTTTGTCTAACTGGAGTTGTCGAGATTACCCCTTCCCTCAGCGACAGCTTCAGTGATGTAACCAGGGACCTCCCAAATAAATAGAAGAAGCACGGCGGCTGGACTTTTAGAACGTCGTTTGGATCTGTAACTAGAATACAACCCAGAACGTGTCTCCTCATTGAGCCTAATTAAACTCTGTCTTTGTATGATTCCTTGCTTCTCGTCTGTTTAATAGATGCCATCAGTGTTTGAACCTGACAGCGTCCCCAGCTAAATGACAAATAGTTAATATTAATGCGTCCATTTGGTTCCATATGTACACTCGCAGATAAATTTACAGTATTACCTGTATAAGAACATAAAATGTAGAAGAAAGTGAGAAAATTAATTTTGGTTGACTTGCTTCCACTGTCAGAATAATATCTTTACTTTAAATATGTTCAGTGTTATTGTTTTATGTTCATGTAAAGAGTTTGTTAATGTCTCTTTTGTGAGACAAATGTTTTGTTTTTTTGGCCAGGTTTTCATTTCACTGTGGTTTCTGTTCAAACTGTATTTTTTTCCTTTGCTTAAGCCTCCATTAGAGTATATATTATGGTGTTTATTTATCATTATATTTGTTTTGCTGCCCTTTATTGAATTTGTTTCCCGTGTTTTCCCCTTCATTTTTTACATGGTATACAATTTAAAATAAATGTTGAAAAGCCAGTAAGAGGGCATGTTTCGAGTTTTTGTTTATGATAACGAACAATCACTGAGCATTTTCTCGTTTGGTGGAAAGTTGTACATTAAATGTTATATTTATATAATGTAGCTTTAATGTAGCAAGCTACTTTTGCCGTTGAAGTGAATTAATTAACTAATATTATTTGTGCATATGGTGAATGTTTATATTCAACTTGGAGAAAGCAAACCACCAAGTTTAATTAAATAGTGGTATTTCGGTTTGACCACATAAATAGAAAAGACCCCTTAGTTTGATATTCGCAGGTGGATTGGATCACTTTTCGTAGGAAAAGAGGCCCTAATTGGGACTTCGGAATGCAAAAGTGATAACCATATCCTTGAGAAAAGACTACCTGTCTAGCTCAACACTCAACGTTATGACTTAAAGCAGTTGTTTTCCACACAAACATCTCCTTACAAGGTCAGTTTGTGCTGTCCTGACTTAGCACACACCCAGACATTGAAAGTAGGACCATATAACTGATGGTTTGGCTTCTCCAGGTTAAGAATCCTTCATTTTTTCCCTCCAGACCTGAATAATGAGGCTCGCTTGTAATAAAGCAACGTTTGGTTCAGTAAAGCGTCTCAGACGTCTCTTTTGATCCAGCCACACTGCCGTGTCATCCTTCTGTCCAGACGAGGATGACAAAACCAGAAATACACATCACCGTGTAGCTTAGCTTGCTACAATTCTTTGGGGATAGCTTCCCCTGCAGCTTATTTACATTTAATTGAGAGTAACTTGTAGCTTAGCTTACTTTTTTTAAATAATTACTACCAAAACTGTATGTAGAGTATCTACTCGTGTGGACTATCTTAATGTCAATCAATCAATCTTTATTTATATAGCCCTAAATCACAAGTGTCTCAAAGGGCTGCACAAGCCACAACAACATCCTCAGTTCAGATCCCACATAAGGGCAAGATAAAAACTCACAACCCGGTGGGATGTCAATGTGAATGACTATGACAAACATTGGAGAGGACCGCAGATGTGGGTGACGTGGGTGATCCCCAGAGACCAGATCCAATGGACGTCAAGTGGGTCTTGCATAATATTGTGAAAGTCCAGTCCATAGTGGATCCAACATAATAGTGAGAGTCCAGTCCATAGTATGAATAAATCAATCAATCAATGTTTATTTATATAGCCCTAAATCACAAGTGTCTCAAAGGGCTGCACAAACCACAACGACATCCTCGGTAGAGCCCACATAAGGGCAAGGAAAAACTCACCCCAGTGGGACGTCGGTGACAGTGACAATGATGACTATGAGATACCTTGGAGAGGACCGCATATGTGGGCAACCCCCGCCCCCCCAGGGGACCGAAAGCAATGGATGTTGAGCGGACCTAACATGATATTGTGAAAGTCCAATCCATAGTGGATCCAACATAACAGTGAGAGTCCTGTCCATAGTGGATCCAATATATTAGCGACAGTCTCATCCAAAGTGGAGCCAGCAGGAGACTATTCCAAGCGGAGGCGGGTTAGCAGCGCAGAGATGTCCCCAACCGATGCACGGGTCCCAACTCTGGACAGCCAGCACTTCACCCATGGCCACTGGATCTGTGCCCCCCCTTCCACAAGGGAGCGGGGGGCAGAAGAGAAAAGAAAAGCAACGGCAGATCAACTGGTCTAAAAAAAGGATCTATTATTTCCTTTTCCTACAGCTCAGTTTGACATGACACAAACACATCAATCAAGAGGACCCTCAAGGAGAGAGAAGGGTACATTAGAGCCTAACTCAATAAGACTATTGATTTGAGAGGAAAACAGGAGGGGTTGCATATGTATCATCACTCTCAACATCATGTCAAGGCCCACTTTTCGTCACAACTTGACAAGCATTTCTATTTAAAGCGATGTCAGCAGCTCTTTCGCCTGCAGCCATGCAGAAACTATTACTCTACATTTGAGTTGTTCCTCCTGCATACCTAGAGAGCCCAACAAAGCCAGAGACACCTCAAGGCAGGCTTTGTTGAATGTGCAATTTTTTTTTCTGTTAAAGGGTAACATTATCACAATTTCAAAAGGGTTAAAAACAATAAAAATAAGTTCCCAGTGGCTTGTTGTATGTTTTGAAGTTTTTTTCAAAATTTTACCGGTCCCCGAATATCCCTTAAAAAAGCTTTAACGTGCTTGATTTTCGCTATTTGCGATGCGACTATCCATTTCCCTGTGACGTCAAACAGTCCTGCCAATGTAAACAAACAATGGCGAATACCACAGCAAGATATAGCGAGATTAGCTCGGATTCAGACTCGGATTTCAGCGATTTAAGCGATTTAACAGATTATGCATGTATTGAAACGGATGGTCGGAGTATGAAAGTATTGAAGAAGAAACTGGGTGGAAGCAAACGTAATATAGTTGAAAATGCATCTGCAGGTTATCCATACATCTCTGTGCCATGTCTGCTTTAGCACCGCCGGTAAATAGCATGTTAGCATCGATTAGCATAGCATGTTAGCATCGATTAGCTGGCAGTCAACATCAACAAAACTCACCTTTGTGAATTCGTTGACTTTATAGTTGCAAATGCATCTGCAGGTTATCCATACATCTCTGTGCCACGTCTGCTTTAGCACCGCCGGTAAATAGCATGTAAGCGTCGATTAGCGTAGCATGTTAGCATCGATTAGCTGGCAGTCACGCCACAACCAAATATGTCTGATTAGCACATAAGTCAACATCAACAAAACTAACCTTTGTGATTTCGTTGAATTTATCGTTGCAAATGCATCTGCAGGTTATCCATACATCTCTGTGCCATGTCTGTCATCACCGGTAAAATTTGCAGACACTCCAGCACATTCAATGGGGGTCTGGCGGCAGACACTTTCGCATCTTCGGGCCAGTGGTGCAACTTGAATCCCTCACTGTTAGTGTTGTTACACACACCAACGAGGCATGATGTCTCCAAAGTTCCAAAAAAATAGTCGAAAAAACGGAAAATAACAGAGCTGAGACCCGGTATTTGTAATGTGTTTAAAATGAAAATGGTGGGTGTATTACCTCAGAGACGTCACGTTCTGACGTCATCGCAAAAAGAGCGATAAACTGAAAGGCTTTTAGTTCGCCAAAATTCACCCATTTAGAGTTAAAAAATCTGTTAAAAAAATATATAGTCTTTTTTCTGCACCATCAAGGTATATATTGACGCTTACATAGGTCTGGTGATAATGTTCCCCTTTAAAGTTGTAATTTGCAAAAATCGCTAATTGTGGACTAGACACATAGGGCATTATCGACTACAGATCTCGGCAATTTAAGGCAAGGCCCACTTTAGAGACGCGATCCATTTTGCACACGTTTAGTAGATCAGTTTTGCGTGTGCTATCAAGTTTGCACGTGTTTTAAATCAGGCCCTATTATTTAGTTTGATAGTGGCGACTGATGAGATATCCTTTATTGAACTTTTACCTCTTATTCTATTCAGGATCAAGGTGAGCTAGAGCCTATCCCAGACCTGGGCCACCGTTAAGCTTTTCAATCTGACCCGCCGGACACTCCCAAATAATTTTTTTAGATGTTAAAGATCAAAACTGTAGCTGCCATTATGATGTGCAGTGATGTTTTCAAATGACCATAAGTCTTGAACTATACAAAGTAATTCAATGGTTGGAATCTACGCTTTTGCATGATATACTAGTTAATATGATCAACTAATTAATTACTATGGTAATCTAATTAGTTACAATGGTCATCTAATTCACAGCTGCTCAGACGAGGCACCAAGCAGTGTGGGTGGGGAGCGTTTCCACTGAGTGTTTCCAGAGCGGCCAGCCTGAATTGCGGGTGTCAAGGAGATTTTTACAACAACGTTTGAAAGCTTAGTGATATATCAGATTGTAGGTGTTTTTTTCTTTATTATTTTGCTGTGTTTGTTGCATTTTTTGGGGGGTTTCGTTTGATTGTAAAATATGTCAATCAAGAGGGCGTGTGATGTTCATATGTTGTCAATATTCAGTGTTTTATCGTTCATAGTTAATATGGTAAAACCCACGTTCTTTATTTTCATGTACATACTGAGTATCTCAATCAGTAAACAAATTTAAAATTCCATTACGTTTTTAAGGCGGTCTGTCATAACGTTTGTAGCATTCATACAGTATTGTGAGGTGTTGTATTAGTGTTCCTGAAAATCAAATATAACAGCTCCCAGACACATTTTTTCCGCAAATTTGCCTCCTCCAAGTCAAAATAATTGCCCATGCCTGTAAGATCCAAATAGCACGTGCTAAATGGTGTTTGCAAAGTATAAAATGCTGTGTACTCTTAGTGGGCGTGTTGTGGGTGATCTCCTCCTATACAATTAAAAACGAGTAAAAAACTGGTGCAGGACGCTGTATTTAAATGAAGATGTTGCATGTAGAAAGACAGATTTATATCCCTCTACATTTATGGCGTCATATGGTCGAACTGGTACTTTTTTTGTCATGTACTGGAATATGCAGCAGACAAATATTATATAAAACATATTTTCAAAGTGATTTAGAAGTGTGATGTTATGATTTGCTGCCCGGATCATATTATGATTTAGATTTTTGAGTCTTTTTGTGTTTTCTGTTGGTTTTGGACTCCTTTGGTTCCTGTTTGTGCACCTTTCATTTGGTTTCCATAGTTACTCATTATTTTCACCTGCCGTCCGTTCCGGACGTTCACCTGTTTTTTGATTACTGTCATTATTTAAGCCTGCCTTCTCCAGTCAGTCAGTCTTGCTTCCTAATTTGTTTTCACACAACAAGTAACGACTTCTGTTTTCCTGCTCGCTACCTGCTAGCTTCCACGGTAGGCTATTTTTTTTCTACCTCCCATGCTAGCTCTTTTAGTTTCGTCAAAGTCTGTTTTATTGCTTAAATAAATCATTTCCTACCTGCACGCTGTGTCCGAGGCCCGTCTGCATCCCTGGGAGAACGAAATCCGCACCACCATGCAACCAGGTTGTTACATGTGATCTGGAAAACAGAACCAATTTTTAGCAGGACGAAGGTGCGCTTGAGAGTTGCCGGTGTAGTAACGGTCCTTCTGCAATGATGCAAAAAGTTTTTTTCCAGGTAAGACAGTGTTTCCCATTGTTAAGCTGCGAGCGCCCACTAGAGGGCCAAAACAACGACCAAAAAATCTGTTTCCAAGCTGTGGTCCGTATGGGCCGCAGCGTTACTCAGTTGTAATACACCTCTCCACCCCGTGTGGCATTAATGACAATATCAAATGAACAAATACTGTAAGTCTGGAGCTAAATTCGAAGAGAAGTTTCTTATGTGCAAAAAATATGACTAAAGTGGTAAAGCTGTATTTTCATTTGCACTTGAAATATATTGACAGTTTTTTTAAGAAAAATATATAGTATAATATTAATTTAGTTAGAATGTATCTTAGAACTGCATAATTGTATATACAGTAAATGTCAGTTTTTATGAGTCCTTTTGAGGTATATTTGATTAGTATTTATGTTTGTAATCATCCTCACTTAAGCATTGATGATAATCTTTGACACATGGTTTCATATCATTTGACAAAGTTGATCATGTTAAACTGTAAGTAGGTTATATATCATTATTGAATATGATTAAAGTTCAGTTTTTAATATTTGGGTGGGCCCCGGGACCCTCTGTAGTGGAAAAGTTGGGTCTGGAGGGCGGAAAGGTTAAAAGTCCCTAACATAAGATAGATAGATAGATAGATAGATAGATAGATAGATAGATAGATAGATAGATAGATAGATAGATAGATAGATAGATAGATAGATAGATAGATAGATAGATAGATGGATGGATGGATGGATGGATGGATGGATGGATGGATGGATGGATGGATGGATGGATGGATGGATGGATGGATGGATGGATGGATGGATGGATAGATAGATAGATAGATAGATAGATAGATAGAAATTTATTAATTCCTTGAGGAGAGTTCCTTCAGGAAAATTAAAATTCCAGCAGCAATGTACAGAATTTAGATATAATATACAAAGTAAAAAGTAAATCTTAAATAAGTAAGATATATATCAATGATGTATATCCAATGTTTGAAAAAAATGCCATAAAAATAACACATGTGTTTTAAGCAGCTCCTTAAGTCATCCAGAAGCCACAACTATATACAATAATATTGCTGAATGGATAATATGTGTAATATTTTATTTCTGACAGTCTAAATGAATGGAAAATCCCCTCTGCATTGTCTGTCTTTGCAACGTGATTGCCTTTTCACAACCGTTTGTGCATAACTGTGCCATTTTGCACGTACTCTGTAAGTATAGACGCAAAACAGTGGCCGCAGAACGGTTTCAGTCTTGATGAATCACGGCGTTTGCTAAAACATTATTAAATGTGCATTGCCTCCCTGTAGTGGTGTGGGTGTTCTAAAGAAATATTCCGCATATACTGAACATGAAGACAGACACGAAAAAATAGATTGGATTTGCTCTTTTATCCATTCAATAGAAACAAGCTTAATACTGTAGATCAGCTTTGTGTGCTCTATCTAGTTTGCACCTGTGGTGTACGTGTAAATCAGGCCCTAAGGCACCTTGGTATTGATATGTCACACATTCCTTAAAGACAAGGAAGTCTGTTGCCTTTAGCAACAGACACAAAAGGAAAGCCTGAGCACACAGATTAGTAGTTTCCCTCGAGCAAGAAGTAAGGTGATAAAGATGTCACTGTTGGCTTGATCATTTCAAAATAGAACAAATGCTAGACAACAGACATTCCACCTTCTTTTGGAGCGCCTTGCAAGATATCACCTCATGGAGTAATGAAAATGGCGAGGTGTTACATGGAATGATCTCGTTAATGATGAGTTTAGAGCAGAGTCACCATGAAAAAAATCAAGTGGGGTGGCGTGGCTTGCGGGCCTGCAGCGAAGCGGAATGTGCCATGACCGGCTTCAATATCAGCGACAGGTGCGTAGATGACACAGCTGAGAGTGTTCGTCTGATCACCTGTCGCTCTGTTAAAGGCAGCAATCGGGAAAGAGAAGGGAGAGTTGTTGATGGTAGTTAAGGGCGGAACATGAGTTGGAGCGGAGCAGAGAGAGACCATTCATGTACTCGTGCCAGGCAAAAGACAATTGCCGAAAAGCACAAAGACTTTGCACAATTCAACAAGGGTATTTTAAAATAAACTTGGTTGTAAACTCTGAAAAGGAGTGGTGATGTCGGTGATTGGTGGTCCAAAGAACCCAGAGGAGCAAGACCTCTACACAAAGTTTTCTGCAATGGATTGAAATCATGCATTTTTCTTGGAAACTATTTCTCTGCTAAAGATGCCAAAACAATGCACACACTGAGGGGCGTTTTGGATGAAAACTGGTGACCTGAACCTGACCTGAAACTTTGATTTCCCAACTGACAGCCTTGAAATATTCAGGCTCTGAGTATCTGGAAAGAAGAGTGGGCCAGAACCTCTCCTGTGACCCACGAAATGAAATGTCAGACCTCTGCACTTGCAAAAAAGGGTTTTTCGTGTTCGAGCAGCCACAATATCAGAACTTGATGCCGGTCTATGGTAGGGTTGTACGGTATACCGATATTAGTTTAGTAACGTGATAATAATGAATCAAGTTCGGTACTATACCACCTCTGAAAATTACCAGTCCGCCAAAATGTAAACAAACATCATGAGTGGATCAACACCTAACATCCACTGTAATGATACCATTAGTAGTCGATACTACTATGATTACGGCTATTTTTTTGGCATCACAGCATCTTCTTTCGTTTATTTTTTTATATATATATTAGGTTTATGAACTCAGGAAATATGTCCCAGAACACATGAGGACTTTGAATATGACCAAAGTATGATCCTGTGATGACTTGGTATCGGATTGATACCCAAATGTGTGGTATCATCCAAAACCAATGTAAAGCATCCAAACAACAGAAGAATAAGTGATTATTACATTTCAACAGAAGTGTAGATAGAACATGTTAAAAGAGAAAGTAAGAGCATTAACAGTAAATGAACAAGTAGATTAATAATTCATTTTCTACCGCTTGTCCTTAATAATTTTGACAAAATAATAGAATGGAAAATAACACAATATGTTACTGCATATGTCAGCAGACTAAATTAGGAGCCTTTGTTTGCTTACTTACTAATAAAAGACAAGTTGTCTTTTATGTCCACTATTTTATTTAAGGACAAACTTGCAATAACAAACATGATTAATGTTCCGTAAGATTTTTTTTGTTAAAATAAAGCCAATAATGCAATTTTTTGTGGTGCCCTTTATTTAGAAAAGTACCAAAAAGTACCAAAAAGTATCAAAATAATCTTGATACCGGTACCAACATATTGGTATCGGGACAACACTAGTCTATAGATACTGTGCCATGCATTCTGTATTATCATTATCATTTCATTATTTAAACTGAGTTCATCCATGATGCAAATAACCAAGCAATGAATTATTCTATGAAGTCTGCACTGAGTGTATCATAATAATTATGGTTTGTCCCACCAGAGAGACAAGTTATGTAATGGTATTTTACTTGTGTTCAGGTGCAGTGCTAAAACACCCACCTGGGTGGCCACTTTATGAGCATCTTGGCCCATTTTTTGTGACCATTAAGAGGAAAGCGGGCGCCTCTTTGCAGTCTTGGGCTCAAAACTTACCTTAAAGGGGTCATATAAGGATTTTTTTTTTCTACATTTAAAACACTTCCTTGTGGTCTACAGAACATGTAATGGTGGTTCTCTGGTTAAAAAATAGTATTAAGATTTTGTTTTGAAGACCTATATTCAAGCCAATTTTGGAGTCGCTTACAGAACAACTCGTTTTGAGACGCACAGTTGTTGGGTGCAACTGAACCCCTTCTCACCAAGCTCCTTCATGCTGAGGGAACCCCGCCCTGGCGGCTATGTTTTGTTGTTGTTAAGATTTCTTGCTTTTGGTTTGTACTATTAGATCGTATGGACATCAGTGACCTCCACTAGCCATCTGTTTGGAGTGACTTTCACCACAACACAACATCCCAGATGATATAGACCAGCAGGTTCACTGTGGTCTGGCTGAATGAGCACATATCGGACGCCTCGGTCTGCTTGGACGCATCCTCATCCATGCGGATGGACACTGGCCGGGAGTTGGTGGGCTGCCGAGGGTGGAGTCGGCTCTCTTGGTTGCTTTGTTGGGTCTGCTCCTGTCTCTGGCAACGCTCCCTCCACCCCAGCGTGGAACAGCGATGGCGTGGAACACAGCAGAGGCCACCACAGTGTGTGTTTTTGGTGTCATGCCTGTTAATCTGGGTATATGTTTTATCATGTTATGTTTTGTTTTTGGACTCTTGTTTCCCGTTTTGCACTTCCTGGTTTTGTTTGTTTCCATAGTTAGTCATTAGTTTCCACCTGGTCTCCAAGTCACGCCCCGGTCCTCAGCCTCACACCTGTTAGTAATCATCATCACAGTCATTATTTATACCATTCTGTTTCTGTCCTCATCCTGGGAACTTTGTACCTTACTTGCTGTACTACTTGCTACATGCTTGTGCTACATGCTACTTTCTATGACCACACACGTGCCTTGTCTTGCCACGCTGATGATTGTTTTGACCACGCCACGTAAGCTCTTGTTTGTATTTATGCCTCTGTGCAAGTTTTTGGTTTGTTTTGTACCTTTGATAGTATCTTTTGTTTATTTGTGTATATAGTCACACCATTGTGCTGTTTTGTTTGAAGTTTAGTCTAGGTTATTATCCGCCATTGAGCGTGCCCTTTGTTTTCCCTTTTTGTATTTAGTGTGTTAATAAATTAATCATGTACTCACATTCACGCCTGGCTCGTTCCAAATTCCCTCTGCATCGAAGAAGCAAAACAAATCAAAGTCAAAGTCCTGACATTTGGTTGGTTGCTTGTCTATGCATGGAGCAATTGTGTGTGCGTAATGTATATTATTGGTTGACTATTTTTTTGTTTATTTGTTTTTTTACTTTTGTGGCTGTGTAGAAGTGGCTGGTAACATCAGCTCTGCTCTTTCAATGTCTTTAATGTCCTTTATGTTCTGTGATGTTCCCCTAATACACACATGTTTATGTGTGCTATGGTGTGGAGGGTGGGCGTGGCCTGCTGTTTTGAGGCATGTTAAAAAAAATACTGCACTTTGTGACTTCAATAAGAAATATGGCAGTGCCATGTTGGCATTTTTTCCCATAACTTGAGTTGAATTATTTTTGGAAAACCTTGTTACATTGTGTAATGCATCCAGAAGGGCATCACAACAAAAATAGGTATAATAATGTGTTAATTCCATGACTGTATATATCGGTATCGGTTGATATTGGTAATTAAGAGTTGGACAATATCAGAATATTGGATATCGGCAATAAAGCCATTATCTGATATATATATATATATATATATATATATATATATATATATATATATATATATATATATATATATATATATATATATATATATATATATATATATTTTTTTTTTTTTTTTTTTTTTTTTAGTATGATTTTGTTTAAAACTGTGTGTTGATTTATTCATTTTTTTATCTATTATCTTTTAAATTGACAACAAAAATAGTCAATATTCATGTTTTACCTACCGTAACCCCTTGCAAATTCCAACTCAGCATTTTTGGCTTTCCCCAGCCCCATTTTAATATGAAACGGGAACACAAAAGTATGTTTTCTTTGGCAGAAACATCTCTCAGATGAGCCAAAAGCAGATGAGTAAAACAGTCAAGCTCCTTTCGGATGAATCATGCATGACTGTAAAAGTGACAGTGATATACTGCAACATGGCAGTGAATGAATGAATGTGCAGTATTTGAAAAATAATGAGCATATGAGAGCAGGGTTCGTTAAAGATATTACCAAGGGTCACTGAATAAGTCTTTGCTCTGAGCATGCAAGGGAAACAGATGAACTTGGAATATCGTGGCATGCTATGGCATGCAGCAGCAGTGGAATTCTCATGCGGTGTAATGAAGTGTTCACGTATTCAAGCAGCAAAAAGAAAAGAACAGTCTGCTTGACTGAATAAACAATAGACAGGACGTGATTGACATGTAGAGCAGTTTTGCAAACTTTCAAACATAGTTTTAAACCAATCATGTAGGACTACCGAATTTTTCGAACCATAGGGTGCACCGAGTTATAGGGCGGGTCCACTCAGGTCGGTTATAAGGCACATTATGATTTTTTTTCTACATTTAAAGCACTTCCCTGTGGTCTACATAACATACAATAGTGGTTCTGTGTTCAAAAGCTTGAATTGATTATGTTTTATAGAACGCCTTCACACTGTTTTCTCGCTGTAATTTCTGGATGCGCCGTTTTGTGGTTCCCCTTCGACAGTGTCTTCTTCTCGTCATCTTTGTTTGTTCCGGTAGTTTCTAATGTTTCAATAGCTAGTCTATTGACAATATAAGTTGAAACACCATGCTGAAGAGGATGAATGCCCCACGGCAAGAGGATAGAGAAAAAGAAGGAGCTTATTGACTACAATGGCGGACGCACGCAAATTTTCAGGACTTGTGCAGATCCCAAATGCACATCAGGAGGTACCAATGGGTGTGAAAAGTTGGTTATACATTATAGGTCTAAACCAGGGGTGGGGAACCTATGGCTCTAGAGCCAGATGTGGCTCTTTTGATGACTGCATCTGGCTCTCAGATAAATCTTAGCTGGCATTGCTTAACACGATAAGTAATGAATAATTCCGCTGGTAATCACGATGTTAAAAATAACGTTCAAAATATAAAACATGCTCATGCATTTTAATCCATCCATCAGTTTTCTACCGCACCTGTTCAAGAAACAACTATGTAATTCCAAATAATTAGAGACTTATTATACTCTAAAAATGTTGGTCTTACTTAAAAATGCACGCATTTATTTGTATTCAGTGTTAAAAAATATGATATGATTGTCACGGAAATACATTTTAAAATATTTGGCTTTCATAGCTCTATCAGCCAAAAAGGTTCCCGACCCCTGGTCTAAACAAAACACCAGATAATGTATTCTAATAGGTACCAAGTTGTGGTCCTTATAAACACACCATTATAATACCCCCGTGTTGAAGCAATACAGCATGTCTGACTAAGGTGGACATCCTTTGTAGCTTACCAAAGTCGCACTAAAAACTTTTTGACAGATTTTTGAGTGGCGTGTGTAATGTTCTATATTCTCAATGAAACATCAAAGTTTTGGGTTTGTGTACTAACCTGTGCTTCTATGAATAGTGGGCGTCAACCTACAGTCTACATGTATCCCTTCTGTGTGACTGTAATATACTGATCACACTTATTACACCACGTACCAAATAAAGCTTCGAGGTTGGTAAGCACAACAAAAATTAATACATGCATTAGGATATAATGCAAACTGTCAATTTTTGAGAAAGTGAAAAGATTTAAGTGCGCCTTATAGTCCAAAAAAAAATGTTGGTCAGCTTGAGCTTTCTAAACTTAGTTGAGTACGTCAATCTTTATGAACCATTATAATTAAAACAAAAACGTTATTTTTTTTAGATAACATTTGCTGTCTGGGTAATAATTTAACACGGTGGGAAATATTATGAATGCAACACTTTTGATTTTGCTCTCATTTAGATTGAGCTGTACTGAAATTGTAAACGTTTGTAGATTGCACAGTACAGTACATATTCCGTACAATTGACCACTAAATGGTAATGTCAGGGTCAAATGCCATGAGACATTATAAAGACACAAAAACAGAGAATAGAAGACAAACCAGTGATTGGTTTTTCTTGTACGAGGAGAGAAACTGGAGCCAGTTGTCAGTTACAGGCTCCTAATTTACTCTGAAACTTTCTCCAGTCTCCTCGCCTTTTTAATTCATTTAGGGAAGCCCTTTTAGTACAAGCACACACACACAGCAGTGCTCAGGGAGGGAGATTTACAGCTGTGTGGGATACCTAACCCCTGTGCTGATAACTAAACACAGGCAAATACATATCAATAAAAGGATTAGCAACTTCCTGCATTGCTCTGGCCCATCTGCAAATTCCTCCTTAAAGTAGGTAGGTCAACCTAAGTTCAATCTAACACCAAGTTTCCTTTCTATGTGTCTACTCAATGCACAAAACAATCATATTTGAATAAAATGAGACAACTAATTTACAATTAATCCAACAGGTAACACCCGAATAATTTTTTCAACTTGTTTAAGTCGGGCTCCACGTAAATCAATTAATGCAACCCATAGAGTTTGGCATGCATTGGATGGGCGTATACAATAGCGTGTTCCAGTTATTACACAGAAACTTGGCACAGCCATTGAGGAGGAGAGGACCAACATTCAACAATCAAACACCTGGTTAAACGCTACGCCAAGGAAATGTGGCCAGTATACCCCTTACATTGAAGCGTGGTGGTGGCAGCATCATGCTCTGTGTGTCGGGGAAGGTGTAACCAGCGCTGCCTGTATGAGTAAAAGTCACCGCCGCTGTCCGTGGTGCAGAGGACGAACGCCATGTGCGGACGGCGAGACACAGCTGGCAGGTGATTAGATTTCACAGGTGGTACGTGTTAATCTAATCATCTGCTGTCTTTAATAGTGAGCGGCCGGGTGCAGGAGGGAGAGGAAGTTTAGAGAGTGACTGAAAAGTCACGTTCGGAGAGAGAAAACTTTGCATGAAAACAAACGATCATTAAAAACCTTCATAAACCATCGCTCTGGAATCCTGTGCTGTGTCTGACAGTGGGACTGTGGGGAAGCAACTTCCACACTGTGATAATCTTTTTCAGCGGCAGGAACTGCGGGACTAGTCAGGAAAGAGGGAAAGATGAATGCAGCAATGTACAGAGACATCCTGGATGAAAATCAACACTCCCCTTCCGACCCGATGGAGCTCTTTAGATGTTGTAAGGAGGAATGGGAAAAACTAAGTGCTTGTGGCATTGTATTCAAAAAGTTTGGAGTCAGCTATCGCTGCCAAAGGTCCATCAACAAGGCTGTGAATGCTTCTGTTCTTGTGATTTTTAACTTTTTTTATTCGTAATATATTTGCAAATATTTAAAACAAAGTTTACAATTGTCATATTAGGGTAGCGTTTGTAGAATTTTGATGTCACAAATGAATGTATTTCATTTTGTAACATACCAAGATGTGGAAAAAGTGAAGCGCTGCAAATACTTTCCTCATGCCCTCTATTTCTGTGTTGGAGTCCAGCCAGTTTGAAAACCGTACTCCACAATAACTTTAAGAGTAGTGCTAGCTGTCAGGTTGATAGCCCGGGCTTGTTGCTTTGTTGTCAGCATGCACGTCTCTCATGCGAAACAAGCCAGGTTCAAGTCCTGTGCAGAACAGAAGAAAAGCAGGGACTGAAGTCAATTAAAAAGCAGAGGGAAACACAGCATACATGCACTGTTCTCGCCTGTGGAGATGGTTCTGATAAATATTTGGCTTAAAGTTTTTGGTTAGTTCCTTGGCTAGTTCATCATATAGGGGGAAAAAAAATCATCAAAAAACACTGAGCAACCAGCCTGAAAGCTGGGTGTCAAGGACAGACGTGGAGGGAGATTTTTACAAGAACGTTCTAAAACTTAGTGATGTATCACATATATCACATATGTTTTGTTTTTTACCCCTCACGTTCATATTTTTGTTGCATTTGGCTTGATTGTAAAATATGTCGATTGAGAGGGGGTGTAACGTTCATATGTTCTCAATATTCAGGGTTTTATCGTACATACAAAAAATTTAAATTCCATTCCGTTTTAAGGCGGTCTGTCATAACATGTTTAGCATTCAATCAGACTTTATTGTTAGGTTTTTGTATTAGTTTTCCCAAACACATTTTTTTCTCTAAATTTGGCCCCCCGAGTCAAAATAATTGCCCAGGCCTGCCTTAGACGCATCCTCATCCATGCGGAGAGTTGGTGGGCGGCTAAGGATGGAGTCAGCTTTTTTGGTTGCTTTGTTGGGTCTGATCCTGTCTCTGGCCATTCTCCCCCCACCCCATTTTATTGGTTGATTATTTGTTGTTTAGTTGTTGTTTTACTTTCATGGCTGTGTAGAAGTGGCTGGTCACATAAGCTCTGCTCTTTCAATGTCTTTAATGTCTTTTCTGTTCTTTGATGTTTCCCTAATACACACATTTTTATGTGTGCTATGGTGTGGAGGGGGCGTGCCCTGCGGACCTGCAGCGAAACAGAATGTGCCAGGACCGGCTTCGAGATCAACAACAGGTGCGTGGATGGTAATGTTGCTACAGTCATCAATCAATCAATGTTTATTTATATATCCGTTAATCACAAGTGTCTCAAAGGGCTGCACAAGCCACATTGACATCCTCGGTTCAGAGTCCACATCAGGGCAAGGAAAAACTCAACCCAGTGGGATGACAATGAGAAACCTTGAAGAGGACCGCAGATGTGGTCTCTCGGGGAGACCGGTGCAATGGACGTCGAGTGGGTCTAGCATAATATTGTGAAAGTCCAGTCCATAGTGGATCCAACATAATACATAACAGTGAGAGTCCAGTTTATAGTGGGACCATACTGGGCGGAGATAGGTCAGCAGCGCAGAGATGTCCCCAACCGATGCACAGGCGAGTGGTCCACTCCGGGTCCTGCATCCATGGCCACCGGAACCCGTGCCCCCCCCTCCACAAGGGAGAGGGGGGCCGAGCAGAAAAGAAAAGAAACGGCAGATCAACTGGTCTAAAAACGGGGTCTATTTAAAGGCTAAGGTATACAAATGAGTTTTAAAATGGGACTTAAATGCTTCTACTGAGGTAGCATCTCTAACTGTTACCGGGAGGGTTTTCCAGAGTACTGGAGCCCAAATAGAAAACGCTCTATAGCCCGCAGACTTTTTTTGGGCTCTGGGAATCACTAATAAGCCGTAGTTCTTTGAACGCAGATTTCTTACCGGGACATATGGTACAATACAATCAGCAAGATAGGATGGCGCTAGACCGTTTAGTATTTTATACGTAAGTAGTAAAACCTTAATGTCAAATCTTAAGTGCACAGGAAGTGAGTGCAGGTGAGCCAGTATAGGTATATATGTATATAAAGTATATACAGTATAGGCGTAATATGGTCAAACTTTCTTGTTCTTTTCAAAAGTCTAGCAGCCACATTTTGAACCAACTGTAATCTTTGAATGCTAGACATGGGGAGAACCTAAATATTACGTTACAGTAATCGAGACGAGACGTAACGAACGCATGAATAATGATCTCAGCGTTGCAAGTGGACAAAATGGAATTAATTTTAGCTATATTACGGAGATGAAAGAAGGCAGTTTTAGCAACACTCTTAATATGTGATTGAAACGAGAGATTATCTACAGGGCTGAAACTGTCAAGTACAGACCAATCAAGATGGAGTTTGCAGTAACAACTTTGTGTGAACTTGAAATAAACTATAAAAGTTTGTTTATAATTTATTTACATTTATTATTCTGGGTTATTAATACTACTTACCAGTGTTTTCTTGGGGCTAAACATATACACAAATAAATTCCATGTTGAAGTTTGCCAAAAATATAAAAAAAAAATGCTCTAAGTGTATATCAGTAAAATATAAAGAGAATAAAACATTTCTAATCGGCTGCATACTACATAGCAACAGGAACATATTGTAACTCCACATTGCTGTTATTGCTGTATGTGGCTGGAAATTAAACTCTGCTGGAAAACAGTGATGTGGCTAAAAGTAGCGAAACATTGACACAAAACATTCATTTAAATCCATTAAAACAACACCAGATGCCGAATAACTTAATGGCAGTGAATAATTTAACTTGCAATAGGACATCACCTGCAGAAACTAAACTTGTATATTATATACTGTATGTCACCTATGTTATGTCACCTATGGTCATGTGCTTTGGGTTATGACCCAAAAGACAGGATTACTGGTACATGTGGCCAAAATTAGTGTCCTCCAGATGAGGTGGTTCGGCCATCTGGTCAGGATGCCTCCCGGACTGTTACGGCTCAGGCTCCTTCCGCCTCACATTCATCTGTGCGCTACAGTGAGCGTGCCTCTAGACACGCCCACTGGCGTTCCCCTCCTGCAGATCTACAATCAACACACCTGACGCCGAGGAAGCTCCACTATTCTTAAGCCGGCGCAACCTGCGTTCCAGTGCCAGAACGTAGCTACATGTCGCAGTACTGTAAGCCGACAGGTCTCTAGCTTTCGCTCTCCATGTTTCCTAACCTCTATGCTTATCGTGTGCTGTCCTTTGTCGTGTTCCCCCAGTCCATCTTTGTTCCACGGATTCAAGCTGTGTGTCTTGTCTCACCGGATTCCCTCTGGTCTTCTTGCTGCCTTCCTGGATCTCGACCTCTTGCCTGGACACGGACTCTGACGCCTTGCTCCTTGCCCTTGACCCCATGCCTGCCCATGGACCTCTGAGCTTGCCTTTCCCTTCCTAGACTTCCGTTTCTCACTCAACACGCACCTTCAACAACTCCTGGTAATGCTCAGTTAGACACAACACATAGTCGCACCATACCTCTTCGGTATAATTACACACTCCACTTCCTTGTGTTTGATAAACACGCCTCTAACTATTGACGCCCCTGTCTCAGTACTGTCTACTTCTCCATACTACTGTCACATGGACACCTACTAGGGCAGGTGTTTAGGGCACATCCGACTGGTAGGAGGCCACAGGGAAAACCCGGGATATGTTGCGGAAACTGGCCTGGGAACGCCTCGAGATCTCCCGGGAGGATCTGGATGAAGTGGCTGGGAAAAGGAAAATCTGAGCTTCCCTGTTTAGGCTGCTCCCCCCGCGAAATAAAATAGATAGATTACACATGTTATAAGCGATTTGCCAGAAAACAATCAGGAAAATTCTAGATATAAAAATAAACTGGTCCTTAACACCACCAAGACGAAGGAGCTGATCATGGACTTCCGGAGGAAAACAACGGAAAGTATCCAACCACTGTACATCAACGGGGAGCATGTGGAGATGGTCTCTAACTTCAGGTTCCTGGGCATCCAGATCAAGGCAGACCTGTCGTGGAATGTGAACACCTCAGTGACCATCAAAAAGGCACAGCAGAGACTTTACTTTCTGA
The DNA here is from genome assembly GCF_033978795.1 of Nerophis ophidion. Classification (NCBI taxonomy): domain Eukaryota; kingdom Metazoa; phylum Chordata; class Actinopteri; order Syngnathiformes; family Syngnathidae; genus Nerophis; species Nerophis ophidion. Next base: position 31,319,199 of record NC_084630.1, read on the forward strand.
GACTCCTCAGAATGAGACTCCTGTCACAAAAACTGCTTGTATCTTTCTATCGCTGGTCAATAGAGAGTGTGCTGACATACTGCATGTGTGTATGATATGCCAGCTGCACGGCGGCAGAGAGAAATGCACTTCAGAGGGTCATAAACACTGCTATGAAGACCACTTGCTGCTCTCTCCCGTCGCGAGATGAACTGTACAGTGTGAGGTGCCTCAAAAAACCCCAAAACATCATAAGGGACCCATTTCATAAACTTTTTTACCTGCTTCCCTCAGGCAGGAGATACAGGACGATAAAATGCCGGACAAACAGGTTCAAGGACACCTTCTACCTGAGAGCAATAGTGTAAAGACAGTAATGTGACTCCGTACTGTAGTAAGTTTACTCTTTATGAGTGTTTGGAGTGTGGTAGACCAAATAGCCATTGAGAAATCTTAAGGGCCTACTGAAACCCACTACTACCCACCACGCAGTCTGATAGTTTATATATCAATGATGAAATATTAATATTGCAACACATGCCAATACGGCCATTTTAGTTTACTAAATTGCAATTTTAAATTTCCCGGGACTTTTTTCTTGAAAATGTCGCGTAATGATGACGTGTACGCGTGACGTCACGGGCTGTTAGGAATATGAGCGCTGCACACACACACAGCTAAAAGTCGTCTGCTTTAACAGCATAATTACACAGTATTTTGGACATTTTTGTTGCTTAATCTTTCACAATCTGTTCAATTACTATCGGAGAAGTCAAAGTAGAAAGACGGAGTTGGGAAGCTTTAGCCTTTAGCCACACAAACACACGGTGATTCCTTGTTTAAAATTCACGGAGGTGAAACTTTCCTATGGATCAGAGCGGACACGGATCCCGACTACATGTCAACTAGCAGGTTTCGGTAAGAAAATTGTGGTTGAAAAGTCACCACATACCGGATCTCAGCTGAGCTTTTGCCTCCCGTACAGCTGCCGTCGACTTCTCTGAGACACTGCGCGTCAACACCCGGCCGTGAGCGTACACTTCCGACTATCAGGTACTGTTAAACTCACTAAAACACTAGCAACACAATAGAAAGATAAGGGATTTCCCAGAATTGTCCTAGTAAATGTCTCTAAAAACATATGAATCTGTCTCAATGCAACGCAATTGCAATCACGTTTTTTTTTTTTTCTAGTCCGTTGCTATCAATATCCTCAAACACGAATCTTTCATCCTCGCTCAAATTAATGGGGAAATTGAAGTTTTCTCAGTCGGAATAGCTGTTTTTGTCGGAGGCTCCCATTAAAAACAATGTGAATATATGAGGAGCCATCAACATGTGACGTCATCGTCTGCGACTTCCGGTAGAGGCAGGGCTTTTCTCCAGTTGCGAACTTTATCGTGGATGTTCTCTACTAAATCCTGTCAGCAAAAATATGGCAATATCGCGAAATGATCAAGTATGACACAGAATGGACCTGCTGTCCCCGTTTAAATAAAAAAATCTAATTTCAGTAGGCCTTTAAATAATGGATAAGATTTTATATTGCGCTTTTCTATAATTAGATACTCAAAGCGCTCCCAGAGAAGTGAGAACCCATTATTCATTCACACCTGGTGGTGGTAAGCTACATTTGTAGCCACAGCTGCCCTGGGGTAGACTGACGGAAGCGAGGCTGCCAGTTTGCGCTTACGGCCCCTCCGACCACCACCAATCATTCATCATTCATTCACCAGCGTGAGCGGCACCGGGGGCAAGGGTGAAGTGTCCTGCCCAAGGACACAACGGCAGCTATTTGGATGTAAAGAGGCGGGGAGCGAACCTGCAACCCACTACGCCATACTGCCCCTAAATCTTGACAAAACTATTCTTCTTAAGAATGTGTGGATCCACTCAATCACATTCAGATATAGAATTTAGGGCTTCTGTCTTCCTGCATCAAAGCAAAGCTGAAGAATGGATCTACATCCATCCATCCGTTTTCTATTGCTTGTCCCTCTCTTGGTAGCAGGGGTGGCTGGAGTCTATCCCAGCTGCATTCAGGCAAAAGGCAGGGTACATCCTGGACAAGTCGCCACCTCATCGCAGGGCCAACACATATAAATCAATCAATTAAGGGTTTATTTATATAGCCCTTAAAGGCCAACTGAAACCCACTACTACCCACCACGCAGTCTGATAGTTTATATATCAATGATGAAATATTAACATTGCAACACATGCCAATACGGCCTTTTTAGTTTACTAAATTGCAATTTTTTTTTATTTCCCGTGGAATTTCTTGAAATTTTAAAAAATTGTGGAATGATGACCCGTACGCGTGACATCACAGACTGTCACGACATATTAGCCCAGCACTATTTGCGGCTAAAAGTCGTCTCTTTTCATCGCACAATTAAACAGTATTCTGGACATCTGTATTGCTGAATCTTTTGCAATTTGTTCAATTAATAATGGAGAAGTCAAAGTCGAAAGATGGAGGTGGGAAGCTTTAGCCTTTAGCCACACAAACACACGGTGATTCCTTGTTTAAAATTCCCGGAGGTGAAGCTTTACTATGGATCAGAGCGGTCAAGCGAACATGGTTCCCGACCACTTGTCAACCGGCAGGTTTCGGTGAGAAAATTGTGTTAAAAAGTCGCCTCTTAACGGAGATCAGCTGAGCTTGTGCCCTTCATGCAGCTGCTGTCGACTTCCCTCAGAGACTGGCCTCAAGACACCCGTGGACACACCCTTCCGACTGTCAGGTACTATTTAATCTCACTAAAACACTAGCAACACAATATAAAGATAAGGGATTTCCCAGAATTATCCGAGTAAATGTCTCTAAAAACATCTGAATCCGTCCCAATGCAATTGCCTTTTTTTTTTTTTTCTTTTTCTAGTCCTTCGCTATAAATACCATCATCCACGAATCTTTCATCCTCGCTCAAATTAATGGGGAAATTCTCGTTTTCTCGGTCCGAATAGCTCTTGCTGCTGGAGGCTCCTATTAAAAACAATGTGAGGAGCCCTCACCCTTGTGATGTCATCATCAGCGACTTCCGGTAAAGGCAAGGCTTTTTTTATCAGCACCAAAAGTTGCAAACTTTATTGTGGATGTTCTCTACTAAATCCTTTCAGCAAAAATATGGCAATATCGTGAAATGATCAAGTATGACACATAGAATGGACCTGCTATCAACGTTTAAATAAGAACATCTCATTTCAGTAGGCCTTTAATCACAAGTGTCACATTAGGACAAGAAAAAACTCCACCCAGTGGGATACAATGAGAAACTTTATATATATATATATATATATATATATATATATATATATATATATATATATATATATATATATATATATATATATATTGTAGCTGAGATAGGCGCCAGCGCCCCCCGCGACCCCAAAAAAGGGAATAAGCGGTAGAAAATGGATGGATGGATGGATATATATATATATATATATATATATATATATATATATATATATATATATATATATATATATATATATATATATGTAGGTGTGGGAACTCCGGCTTCCTCCCACTTCCAAAGACATGCACCTGGGGATAGGTTGATTGGCAACACTAAAATTGGCCCTAGTGTGTGAATGTGAGTGTGAATGTTGTCTGTCTATCTGTGTTGGCCCTGCGATGAGGTGGCGACTTGTCCAGGGTGTACCCTGCCTTCCGCCCGATTGTAGCTGAGATAGGCGCCAGCGCCCCCCGCGACCCCGAAAGGGAATAAGCGGTAGAAAATGGATGGATGGAAGGTGTGGGAAAAATCACAAGACTACTTCATCTCTACAGTATGAAGTAGTTTAGCACTAAACTTCGCCTCGGACTACGACTCAATCACAGGCAACGAAAGAAACATCATCATCCACGCAAAGAACTCCATACTCATCCACAACAGTACACAATGGCAAAAAAAGAACAATTCAACATTTAACGTTACTATGGGGAGTTTTGACGGAGCAGAAACGTGCGAACTCGTTGGGAGTTTCCTCCTCTCCCAGCTTGCTAGCCTCAACCTGAACCTCGGTATTTTTCCCGTGATGACGGACTGGCAGTGTGCCGCGCCTCGCCAAGGAGCAGCGAGAACACCAAGAAGCGCATATGCCAAATCTTCAAAGAAAACGGCCTACGGATCACGATCGAAGCCAACAAGCAAACCGTCAACTTCCTCGACGTCACTTTCAACCTGAGAAATAACAGCTAGCAACCATTCACGAAACCCAACACAACACTCCAATACGTGCACCATGACAGCAACCACCCATCCACCACCACGAAAAGAATACCTACCGGAATTAATAAAAGGCTATCGATGCTGTCATCTAGCAAAGCTGAATTCGACCAAGCAACCCCCCTGTACCAGAAAGCACTTGATGAAAGCGGATACAACTTCACCCTCACCTATGAACCCACTCCAGGAAACCAACCAAAAAAGAGCAGAAAACGAAACAACATCATCTGGTACAATCCGCCATTCAGCAAAAACGTCTCAACCAACATCGGCCGCAAGTTCCTCACTCTGATCGACAAACACTTCCCCAAAGGCAACACCCTAAGAAAAATATTCATCAAGAACAACATTAAATTGAGCTACAGCTGTATGAATAACATACAACAAATCATTTCAAACCACAACAAACCAATTGCAAAAGGACTGCCTACCCCCAGACTAAACGACTCTGAAACCAATAATGAATGTAACTGTCGCAAGAAACCTGATTGCCCTCTCAACGGAAGGTGCTTACAGACATCAGTCGTTTACCAAGCAAAGGTAACACGCAAGGACATTAACACATCCGACACGTACGTAGGATTAACAGGGGGAGCGTTCAAAACAAGATGGAATAATCACAACGCCTCCTTTAGAAACCAGACTTTGCAGAATTCTACAGAACTCAGCAAACACATTTGGAACCTCAAAGACAATAATGTTGAATATTCAATAACATGGCAAATTATTGCATCCAGCACACCTTACAACAGTGGTAATAAAAGATGCAACCTATGCTTAAAAGAGAAACTGTTTATTATATATCATCCAGATCTATCATCCCTCAACAAGCGCAGTGAAATCATTTCAACATGCCGCCACAGACGGAAACACCTCCTAGGTAACACATGAGCCAATCACCACACCCTACGCCTGCCTGTACCCACCCACTCTGTGCCCTATATAAATCATTGTATGTGAATGCTTCCATTAAAATCTCCTGATGATTGAGGGAACCTCTCATGAAACAGTTCTGTAGAGATGAAGTAGTCTTGTGATTTTTCCCACACCTACATATTGCGCTCTACCACGGTATCGAGCACTATTCTCTGGATAATCCAATCAAGACAGATGTATATATATATATATATATATATATATATATATATATATATAAAAATATATATGAAGACAGATACGTGGTAGAGCGCAATATGTATGTGTGGGAAAAATCCCAAGTCTACTTCATCTCTACAGAACTGTTTCATGAGGGGTTCCCTCAATCATCAGGAGATTTTAATGGAAGCATTCACACATATATATATATATATATATATATATATATATATATATATATATATATATATATATATATATATATATATTACTGTATATGCCATAATTTCGGCTTCACATAGCCAATGGTTTAATTGACAGTGTCAATATTGACACATTTTTGATGTTTTGATGGCTCAGTAAACTATATGTAGGTGTACCTAATTAAGTGTCCATTTACCATATACAAGAAGAACAAGTAATGAAAGAAAAATAGACAATGTAAGCAAAAAATAAATAAAAAATCTATACACACAGAGAGAACACTTCGCTGGGGAAATTGGAGTGTAAGAATGGAGCATCTGCTTCTGCCTAAAGGGCCTCACAGCTTGTGCAAGCAAACACACACACAGACACAAACACACACACACACACACACACACAAACACACACACACACACACGCACACACACACACACACGCACGCACCCAAATCCGAACTACAGAACATTTCTAATGAGGCTGAGAGGCCAGCTGGGCAGGAGTACGCTTGTTCTGGTCTGTTTCTGGCTGTCAGGTTGTTGTCCCAAAGCGCTTCACATGTCAGCCTCTGCTCACAGCATCCTGGCTCTTTTACGCACCACCTTGTCACAGTCACCGATAGACTTACAGAGAAACCATTTTTAATGCAATATATTATCTATTTTAACTTGGATTATTCCTTGTATTCTTTACACTGTGCTCTTGAAAATGTCCAAAAAGACGAAACGTATTACCTCAGCAGCATAACGTTCAACAATGGCAGCTAATTACTGAACATATTTCTGTACATTTCACAGCGTATTACTGATTGGATTTAGAAAAGCTTGGCAGGTTTAAGACAAGACAAGAGTGGAGCTGATTGCGTTTAAAGGCCTACTGAAACCCACGAAAAACCGACCACACAGTCTGATAGTTTATATACATTAACATTGCAACACATGCCAATACGGCCGGTTTAGTTTACTAAATTACAATTATAAATTTACCGCTGAGTTTCCTGTTGAAAACGTCGCGGAATAATGACGCGTGTTTAAGACGTTATTGGTTGAAGGGGACATATTAGCCAGCACCACTCGCGCAATTACACAGTATTTTGGACATCTGTGTTGCTGAATCTTTTGGAATTGGTTCAATTAATAATGGAGAAGTAAAAGTAGAAAGATGGAGGTGGGAAGCTTTAGCCTTTAGCCACACAAACACACGGTGATTCCTTGTTTAAAATTCCCGGAGGTGAAGTTTTACTATGGATCAGAGCGGTCAAGCGAACATGGTTCCCGACCACTTGTCAACCGGCAAGTTTCGGTGAGAAAATTGTGGTAAAAAGTCACCTCTTACCGGAGATAAGCGGAGCTTGCGCCGTCCATACAGCTGCCGTCGACTTCCGTCAGACACTGGCCTCAAGACACCCGTGGACTCACCCTTCCGACTATCCGGTACTATTTAACTCACTAAAACACTAGCAACACAATAGAAAGATAAGGAATTTCCCAGAAATATCCTAATAAATGTGTCTAAAAACATCTGAATCACTCCCAATGCAATCGCCTTTTTTTTTTTTTACTTTATTTATTTAAAAATGGTTTCTAGTCCTTCACTATCAATATCCTCATCCACAAATCTTGCATCCTCGCTCAAATTAATGGGGAAATTGTCGCTTTCTCGGTCCGAATAGCTCTTGATGCTGGAGGCTCCCATTATAAACAATGTGAGAATGTGAGGAGCCCTCACACCAGTGACGTCATCGTCTGCTACTTCAGGTACAGGCAAGGCTTTTTTATTAGCGACCAAAAGTTTCAAACTTTATCGTAGCTGTTCTCTACTAAATCCTTTCAGCAAAAATATGGCAATATCACTAAATGATCAAGTATGACACATAGAATGGACCTGCTATCCCCGTTTAAATAAGGAAATCTCATTTCAGTAGGCCTTTAAACCGGTTATTTCATGCAAAGGCTTTAAAAATCCAAAATTGTTTATGGTAGGTATTCATTAAATTTTGGAGCAAATTCAGCGATGCATTAAGTGAGGTTTTTTTTACACTCTCACTTGTCATGTTTGTTTAGTTTTTGACTCCCTCAGTTCCTGTTTTGAGCACCCCCGAGTGTGTGTTTTACCTTTGATGATTCCCTGCTTCTATGATTCTGGATTCTTGTTGATATGCTAAGCTTTCGTGCCAGCTAGTTCTTTTGCTACCCGTGCGATCCACACACGTCTCTTTTGTTTGGATCTTGTATTTTAGTATTCTTCGATATGTATGGATAATTAATCATATTCTTACCTGCACCTTGCCTCCAGAGTTCCTGCTGCATCTTGGGAGAATGATCCCTGCATAAACATGCGACCCAAGCGTGGCATCACATACTGATTTAAAGTTGCAGAGGACGTCATGTTATACTCGCAGAAAAATAATGTGTTTAAGACAAAAAATAACATGTTTATTTTAATCGTGACTTTTATTCAGGGTCCAAATTTTCTGTTGGACACAATGCAGATATTCAATATTTTAATATCCTTTATTTAGCCAGGTAAATCTCATGCAGATTAACATATTTTTTTCCAATGGTGACCTGGCTAAGAGAGCAGCAAAACAAAGTACGTGCCACAGTTGGAAAATGTACATTACTTACAACATTAATATAAAAGCTAATTAGTGTTTTGTGGTGCCTTTCCTGATTGGCTAGATTTAGGCACAATCATTTATGGATTTGTCTGTGATTGTTTCTTTTGCTGAGTCAATCAGAATTACTCAAACTACTGAAAGCCAAGAAGAAACATGTTTATTATGCCAAGCCACATGTTACAACTGTGTGGCTTCATAGTAAAAGATTGTGTGTACTAGACTGGCCTGCCTGTAATCCAGACCTGTCTCCCATTGAAAATGTGGGGCGCATTATGAAGCCCAAAATATCACAACGCAGACCCTGGACTGTTGAACAACTTAAGCTGTACATCAAGCAAAAATGGGAAAGAATTCCACCTGAAAAGCTTGAAAAATTGTTTTACTCAGTTCCCAAACGTTTATTGAGTGTTTTTAAAAGGAAAGGCCATGTAACAGTGGTAAAAATAGAGGTTTCTCAGTTAGATTATTAAATATTTTGTCTTTGCAGTCAATTCAATTGAATGTAAGTTGTATTCTGTTTTTATTTACGAATTACACAAAGTGCCAACATCACTGGTTTTGGGTTTTGTACAATGAACCGATTCATGACTTTCCAACCGGACATTGAGTGATCCATGCCACATATACATCGCCAAACAATGTATTCATATCTCTAAAGTTAAAATCGGTAAAGGGTTTTGTACCGATTAATTTTTACACCCCTAGTAAGTATGAAAAAGTATAAACTATGACGGTTTTATGTTTTTGAAGTGGTGCGATGATTTGGGGGTTTTTGCAACACCTCGTGGTTGCAATAATTCGTCAAATCAAGCTCACGACGCAATAAAATTGAATGATGCGGAGAAGTTTGTCACTGGAGGCTTTCTAATACACTTCTGCCTTGCAGAGTTTATGTGAGTCATATACGACTATAATTATTTGACACTTGTTTATAATAACAAATGTGGTGTTTTAGACTGAAGCACTGTTCAATTAAGGACGCTTATTACGTATGTCTAGCTTTTGTGCTATTGTGTGCTTAGCTGTTGTGTAGTTGTTCGCCCTTAGTAGCCCATAGCCTACCATGATTGAATTTTAGAAATGACTTCCCTAATTTAGAAGAGAAGATAAACCTGAGTTTATTGATCATTCATGTCATGATCTCACGTGGCACTTATTATTTGTTTCTTGTATTTTATATTATTTCCTGTCAAGGGCTCGTATTTTTTGTTCCACTTCCTGTTTTGATCACAAAACCTACCTGTCCCTGGTTTGCAATTACAATGCTTCTTACATAAATGCTAGCCGTGTCCTTTGGAAAGTACTGGAATGTTTTGCTTGCTTTGCACTTCATACCCATGTTTGCTCCTTGTGCACTTCCCAGCTGCACTTTGTTGGTGTTTTATTTGTATTTGCATTTTCCCTAATAAAAAGGGCTTTTTCTCTGCCCTTGCCTTGAGATTTAAGATGCACCCTTGACCTTTGATCACATCTTGTTATAGACGGTATTGTGCTCTTGACTCATTTAAATGCCTAAACTGATTCATTCTATCAGGGAGATAAGCCAAAACTAATTTGACTAAAGATTTGTGTCTACAGTCAGGGACGCTGTCAGCTATTCTCTAGGAGATGTCGCCAGGATGAGGGGAAAATACATCTATATTTATTTACTAATCAGGTCATGATATGTGTGTCAGTCGGGAGCTCTCAACAAGCACCATACTGTTCACAACATTTATTTTTTTAATTTTAACCAAACCGAGCAGGATGAGTTCACCGCAGGGCCTCGGGTTTATTAAAAAGTAAACACGTTTTGTTTGTTTTTTTGCTGTATTTTGTCAATACGGAGAAGTAAAACTAATTCAATTTTTAACAGTGTTTAAAATTGAATAGATCGCAGGCCAAGTGTCATGTTTTGCTATTATGTCGGTGTATGGTGTTACCTCAGGATATGGAGAAACAGCACTATACTTTAAATTGGGACAAAAAGAAGACTTCCAACGGGGACATAACAAATACAAATAATGATACAGTGACTAGCACAGGACAATGCTGAAATCAAATAGTCACTAACAACAACTAGAGAAGCACTGGGAGAGCACAGATTATCGCCAGACCCTATCTCATGATAGTAAAGAAAAAATTAAGTCCTGAATTCAGACGATGATGCAGATAACCCCGAAATCCAATCACTTGTTCCTCATCCCATTATCAGAAAGTTAAATAAAAATCTGCTATGTTGCTATCAACAGCAGTTAATGGTGAGGTTGAGTTGATTCATAAAAGCATAAATGAAATTTTCATATCCGTGCATGTCCATTAGTTCCATGTTTGGTTAAAAAGATGGTTCATCGCAAATAACTTTCTTGTCAGTCACCCACTGCCTATGTCTCTGTGGGTGGAGGTGGGGAAGCTAGCAACACCGAAAGATTCAGCCTCATAATGTAAACTACAGATGTGACATTCCAGAATAAGTCTTTTGAACGTCTCTTTAAGCTGAACAATGAGACTAGATTAGCAGGTGCAAAGCAGTTTCAATGTCACTATCGTTCAGCTGGCGCAGAACCAACAACCTGGTCCTGAACGTCGACAAGACCAAGGAGATCATCGTCGACGTCAGGAGGCACCAGTCCCACCACACTCTACTCTTCGTCAACGGCACAGCAGTGGAGATCGTAAGCAGCTTCAAGTTCCCAGAGGGTGCAGATAACTGACAATATGACCTGGTTCCTACACACCGGAGCGCTTGTAAAAAAAAGAGCTCAGCAGCGCATGCACTTTTTGCGTCGAATGAAAAGAGCACAGCTCCCTCCCCCCTTCTCACCACATTCTACAGAGACAGTATAGAGATTCAAGATTCAAAATTGTTTATTGTCATATGCACAGTTAGACAGTGTGCCGTACAATGAAAAACTTACTTTGCTAGTCCACCCTTCCACAAGTCACACAGTACTAAGCTAAAATAAAATAAAATAAAATAAAATAGTTAAACAAAAAAAAATGTATATACAAGGCACAGTAAGTAAGAACATTGTTGCACATTCTGATTCACAGTCAACAGTATAAATATGGAGGTGACATTGGGTCACAGCTGTAGTTTTAAAAAGTGTCTTTAGTGGTCAAAGATGAAAAGTGTCTATAGTGATGGTTCACAGTTCGGGGGTGGTCATGGTAGCTGTCTTTTGTTCAAAAAATATAAGTAAAAAAAGGGGGGGAGGGATAGCTGGGGGAGATAGCATTCAGAACCTACTGACCAACAGCATCTCTGTCTGGACTGGAGCCTGTAGTGGCTCAGACTGGAAGTCCCTGCAGAGAATGGTGAAGATGACGGAAAATATCATCAGGCCTCCCCTTACTCCTATTTGGGAAATCGCAAAAAGCCGCTGCCTGACCAAGTCTCAGAAAATCTGTAGAGACTCCTCTCACCCCCACCAAGGACTGTTTTCACTGCTGGACTCCAGAAAGAGGTTCCGCAGCCGCCGTAGCAGAACCTCTAGGTTCTGTAACAGCTTTTTCCCTCAGGCCATAAGACTCCTGAACACATCATAATAATCCCCTTAATTCCCCCCAAAAAACGGATTAACTCGCTGGAATATAAAGACAATATAACATACATCCATAAACATAAATGCATATGAAAAAGTGCAATATATTTATCTGTACAGTAATCTTTTTATTAATATCTGCACATTATTGTTATTTTATCCTGCACTACAACGAGCTAATGCAACAAAATTCTGTTCTTATCTGTACTGTAAAATTCAAATTTGAATGACAATAAAAGGAAGTCCCTAAGTCTTATGGGAGTCACCATTGTAGCCTTCAAAGACCTCTAAAACAACTTCAATGTTTCATATACACACTGCAAGTCTATGTATGACGTAGTAACAGACACCTTCATAACAATATATAAAATGTTCAATATTTACTGTATTTTGATCATTTTAATCATTTTTAGGACCGATTTCTTGCGTGCATTGATTTCTGTTTCCATAGCAGTGCATGTCTGACTACAAGAAACATGTGTTCCTACTTCCGGAATCCAACACGAGTGTGTTTGCTGATCATGGCAGACTTGGTAACAGACAACATAGATAACTGTATTTAGACAAATGTGGATTCACAATCTCATACTTTTCAAGCTAAATATACTACTGCTTATAGAAGTGAGCACGAAAGAAGGGTGAGACTTTGGATCAAACGGAAGCTGAGGTGAAGTGAGATGAAAGCTCACAATAAATATGGAATTGGAGCCAAGCTATTTCGACATAAATGGAGTGCTTACCCCAAATCAACAGGAAATGTTCCCAGCCATTTGGACCATATGAAAAACTTTCTATCGAGTGAGTCACTTTAATAACGATAATGATACACGTTGCACGCCATGCGTGTTGGTACAACTACAGTATACACACTGTCCGGCTAGCTCAGCTGTGTACAAACAAAACATTAAATGCGGGCCAATACTTTACAGGTACTGATATATAATTGTTCAGGTTTTTCAGTCAGTACACATTGGTGTTGTATCCCAGTGGTGTGCATTATTAACTCAAACAAGTTTTGTATTGTACTAGATGCTAGTTAATCTCTTTCCGTAGTTAGCTTTTATGGCTAATACCGAAGTACGCCCACGTGTTACTGCGATAGAAACATTTCCTCAGTGTTCGCTCTTACAATAACAATGTCGATACAGCTTGTTTATTTCATGGGTTATGGAACGTAAATTAAGTATAATTGATATTTTTCAAATGCATTTGTGAAGTGATTTACAAGTAGATTTGATTGCTCCTTGTAGCTGCATTGGTAACTACTGAGAACCAGTCGATGTTTACATGTTAGAAAGCAAAAAAAAAACAACAAAAACTTAAGTCTTCTTGTCTCTCATAATGATGGGTGAAATTCCATAAAAAATTGCAGTTCCCATTTAAGGTAGGACCATGCTGTATCCACATCAGATTACTATTGGTTGACAATTAGATCAAAATGTTTTAATTTTCTCTTACATATAAAACTTTGACACAATAAAAAAAAAAAAATGCATATGTTACAGATAAAGTCCATGCAAACTAAAATTGTATACCCATTTTTTTACAATAAAGAAAAAATATACAAATAAGAATTATGGACCACAACGGAAACGAGCCTTTTGACTTTTTGTGCCATCCATTTGCCTTTTAAAGCTGTATGGCGTAGTGGGTAGAGCGACTGTGCCACAAACCTAAAGGGTTGCAGGTTCGCTCTTGCCTCTTGACATCCAGATCGCTGCCGTTGTGTCTGTGGGCAGGACACTTCACCCTTGCCCCCGGTGCCGCTCACATTGGTGAATGAATGATAGGTGGTAGTCGGAGGGGCCGTCAGCACAAACCGACAGCCTCGCTTCCATTAGTCTACTCCAGGGCAGCTGTGGCTACAAATGTAGCTTACCACCACCAGGTGTGAATGAACGATGGGATCCCACTTTTCTGTGAGCACTTTGAGTACCTAATAATAGAAAAGTGCGATATTAAATCTAATCCATTATTATTATTATTATTACATGGATTCAATTATTTAAGAAGTCAATAAACTTCTCAATCAATCAATATAATATGTTCCTGAAGGAGCTCTCCTGAAGGAATAAATAATGTACTATCTATCTATCTATCTATCTATCTAATCACTTGGAACATTCAACCACCTGCCACTCTAGTAGCTGAAGGTTCTACATTTTGGAATTATGAACCATATGTGGCACATTGGACATCATTCAATTATTGATATTATTTGTGTTAATAATGCATTGGTATTATTTATGATGTTAAATGGCCACCACCATGTATTTAGAAATGACATGTCATATGTAAAGACATGCCAGGGGAACAATAGGATAATGTAAACACCGCCAGAGCCACAATGTTTATTGTAGATGTGTGAATTATCAACAGTTAATACATTTGGCAGAAATACAGGGCCCCAAAATCAGGAATACTATGGACTGTACTCTCACACTATTAACTCGATCCACTCGACGTCCATTGCACCGGTCGCCCGGGGTGTCCCCACATCTGTGGTCCCCTCCAAAGTTTCTCATTGTAGCCCATTGCGTTGATTCTTTCCTTGCCCTGAGGTCGTTGTGGCCTGTGCAGCCCTTTGAGACACTCGTGATTAAGGGCTATATAAATAAAATTTGATTGATTGATTAATATATTTGTAATACATATAAATACAGATACAATAGAATTGTTTGTTTGTCTATCTGTGTTGGCCCTGCGATGAGGTGGCGACTTGTCCAGGGTGTACCCCGCCTTCCGCCCGATTGTAGCTGAGATAGGCGCCAGCGCCCCCCGCGACCCCAAAAGGGAATAAGCGGTAGAAAATGGATGGATGGATAGAATTGTGCACTCGATACATTTTTTTTTATTGCAAAACTGCTGAACTACTTTTTTTCAGGGACTAACGTTTCCTATGTAAAAGTGGCTCACACGGGTAATATAGGCAGCATGGGCAATCTTTATATAAAAAAGAGTGCACAAACGAACGACTCCCAATTAGTAATCGGTTTTAATTGTTTACATAAAGGAGCCTTTCAAGATACTTGACTCGTTTGTGAATGTCCCATGGATTGTGTCAACAAAGCATCATGGAAAAGAGAAAGTCGCAGCCTGGCACACAATTTCAAAATAAGAAAGAAGAAGAGGAGAAATTGCCAAAGGGGGGGTTTAGCACAGGCTGCCATTAAAACCAGAACCATTACTGTTAATTATCTGATTCAATACAGTACATAATTCACCTTCTTTGTCACAAAAGCTATTTTTTAATGTGATAATAAAAGCTGCGAAAATGGGGGACGTAGAAGGTGAGATCAGTAAAGATGAAAAAAAACGGTACAAAGTAATCACAAATATCCTGAAGGAGTCATTGCATCCTTTATTTCAAGCCTGTAGCTAAACTAATATATTGGAAGGTGGCCCCTTCATTTCTCCACCTCATCTTCTGGGCGGTGGCTTCCATGTGCACTCAGCGTTTCGCGGCAGGTTGATTGAAGCAGGGGGTGAAATGGCACTGTGTGGCATTTTGCCTGAGAATTTCTCATTTGCGCTGGAAGATTTATGAAGACACATTCCAATGGGCTGCCTACTTTCAAATGACTCATTTCATACAAATCAGCAGGCATCCTGCCAGTTTTACAGGAGTATTATTTAACTTTTTTAAGAAATGTGTGGGTGTGTGTGTGTGTGTGTGTTTGGGTGTGTGCATGTGCATGTGCGTGTGTGTGTGTGTGTGTGTGTGTGTGTGAGAGTGAGAGTGTGTGTGTCAGTTTTTCTGCTGTAGGCTGTCTCAGGTTAATTACATTTTTGACGGAGATGGATTGAAAGTCGTAATGGTGTGCAATAGTTAAAATGTTCCAAAATGATGTGTTTTATTATGCAGGCAATTAGGCATGTCATCAAAAAAAACGCTCCGCCAAAGCTTTTGATCCTTAATCACAGATTCCGAATGTGCGCTCGCTGTCTTTGTTGCAGCCGGTGTGCGTGTACAGTGCATTTACCAGTGGTTGCAGGGATTTATTTTCTTGAGGCTTCACATCCAGCTGAGGTTCTCTGCCCTCTTTGCCCGGTCTGGCATTTCTTAGGTACGTAACTTGTATTCTGTTGTTTTATACAATACCAAAAAACCAGTGAAGTTGGCACGTTGTGTAAATCGTAAATGAAAACAGAATACAGTAAATCCTTTTCAACCTTTATTCAATTGAATAGACTGCAAAGATAAGATACTTAAAGGCCTACTGAAATTAGATGTTCTTATTTAAACAGGGATAGCAGGTCCATTCTATGTGTCATACGTGATCATTTCACGATATTGCCATATTTTTGCTGAAAGAATATAGTAGAGAACATCGACGATAAAGCTCGCAACTTTTGGTCACTAATAAAAAGCCTTGCCTTTACCGGAAGTAGCAGACAATGTGCGCGTGACGTCACGGGTTGTGGAGCTCCTCACGTCCTCACATTGTTTACAATCATGCCAGCGAGAGCGATTCGGACCGAGAAAGCAACGATTTCCCCAATAATTTGAGCGAGCATGAAAGATTCGTGGATGAGGAAAGTGAGAGTGAAGGACTAGAAAAAAAAAAAATGGGGGCAGTGGGAACGATTCAGATGTTATTAGACACATTTACTAGAATAATTCTGGAAAATCCTTTATCTGCTCATTGTGTTACTAGTGTTTTATTGAGATTATATGGTTGTACCAGTACAACCTGAGAGTCGGAGGGGTGTGGCCATGGGTGTGGTGACCGCCAGTGTCTCAGAGGGAAGCCACGTTTCACGACGAGGCGCAGACAGCCAGGCTGAGATTTTTTTTTTCCTTCCTCCACGGTGTAAGCATCCAACGGTCGGGGGCGGCCGGTGGGAGGAGGCAAGAGAGTCCGCAGCTGCAGGAGGAACGACGCAAGCTCTCAGCTCATGTATATGGTAAGAGCCGACTTATTACCACCATTTTCTCACCGACACCTGCCGGTTGACATGTGGTAGGGAACCATGTTCGCTTGACCGCTCTGTTCCATAGTAAAGCTTCACCGTCATCTTTCGGGAACGTAAACAAGGAAACAAGGAAACACCGCCTGTGTTTGTGTTGCTAAAGGTGGCCGCAACACACCACTTTCCACCTACATCTTTCTTCTTTGATGTCTCCATTGTTAATTGAACAAATTGCAAAGGATTCAGCAACATAGATCACCAGAATACTGTGTGATTATGCGATGAAAGCAGACGATTTATAGCTGGGATCGGTGCTGGATGAAAATGTCCGCTATCATCATACGCGTCATCATTCGCGTTATCATACCGCGACATTTTCAACAGGATACTTTGCGCGAAATTTGAAGTTGCAATTTAATAAACTAACCCGGCCGTATTGGCATGTGTTGCAATGTTAATATTTCATCATTGATATATAAACTATCAGACTGCGTGGTCGGTAGTAGTGGGTTTCAGTAGGCCTTTAACGTTCGAACTGGTAAACTTTTTTATTTTGTGCAAATATTAGCCTTATTTGGAATTTGATGCCTGAAAAAAAACTGACATAAGTGGCAAAAAAGACTGAGAATGTTAAGTAATGCTCATCAAACACTTATTTGGAACATCCCACAGATGAACAGGCTAATTAGGAACAGGTCGGTGCCATGATTGGGTATAGAAGCAGCTTACATGAAATGCTCAGTCATTTACAAACAAAGATGGGGTGAAGGTCACCACTTTGTGTACAAATGTGTGACCAAATTGTCGAACAGTTTAGGAACAACATTTCTCAACGAGCTATTGCAAGGAATAATATTGATTTCACCATCTGCGGTTCGTACTATCTTTAAAAGGTTCAGAGAATCTGGAGAAGTCACTGCACGTAAGCGATAATATCACGGACCTTCGATCCCTCAGGCGGTACCGCATCAAAAACCGACATCAGTGTGTAAAGGATATCACCACATGGGCTCAGGAACACTTCCGAAAACCACTGTCAGTAACTACAATTTGTCGCTACATGTGTAAGTGTAAGTTAAAACTCTACTCTGCAAAGCGAAAGCCATTTATCAACAATACAAGATGCAGAGATGGCAGTCATAGCGCAGGAAAACATGACTTTAATGTTAAAAAAGGAAATAGGGCAACTGATAAGTGCACATGCAGGGGAAATAGGATACAATCATCGAGCCCTGACTGGAGGGCAGGGCAGGCATAAATAGAAACTGTAACCAGGTGTGCCTGGCTGCCAATCAGGGACATTTGAGGGAAACAAGCCCTCAGGGACATGGAACAAAAATAAGAGCGCTGACAGGAAATAAACACAAACTAAAGGAAACACAACCAAACTTGAATGTGACAGATTGTCGCAAGAGATTTCCAGAACTGTGTTTACCAACCATGGGAAGAAAGAAAGTAAAGGTTAAGAACAGTGGCGAGAAGAAGTGGAAGGTGATAGTCATTTAATTAAAGAAAGCAAATAATCAGAAACATTATTGAGTGTGTCACTAACTTCATATCACTGCTAGTCTGCACCATACTGAAGCAGAATGAGTAACGCCAGCCAAGGATATTAGAATAATATCCAAACACACATTTATCCATGACAATATGGAAAAGCTGCTGATGGTGTGTTTGACAAAAAAATGTTCGAATGAGATATCTTAGAAGTCCTGTCTACAAAGTAAATTCTGCTCATTAATATTACATTGTATACTGTGGTTATGAGTACTATATCATATTGCATCGTTTGTATACAGTGTTTCTTATCAAAAAGTATTTTTTTTCTTTTTGAAAGACATGTTTCATGTTAGCATTGTGTGTTTTCCTTGGGGGGAATCACCAGTGAAATATATTTCACTTCATTACAATGGTAGAAGTTGATTTGAGATACAAGTGTTTGGAGTTTTGTCACATAAGTGGAGGTACTACTGTACATGGTTTACATGACATTATACTAAAGACAGACAGCTTTTTGTAAGATGGAATCTTTTAACAACAAAAGCCTATGAGCGTGTCAGCACGTTTTGACTTTCCATGTGTTGACTGAGCAGTCGAGTTGCGCTACGGATCCACAACCCCAGGAAAAAGAATGGCTCCTCAGAACACCGGTTGTACAGTTTCCTGTTCATGTCAGGTTGTCAGGTTCAAACACTGGTGACATCTATTAAACAGATGGGAAGCAAGGAATTATGCAGAGACAGAGTTTAATTTCGCTCAATTGAGGAGAGACGTGTTTTGGGCTGTACTCTAGTTACAAATCCAAACTATGTTCTAAAAGTCCAGCCCACGTGCTATTTCTATTTGTTTGGGAGGTCCCTAGTTACATTACTGAAGCTGTCGCTGAAGGATGGGGGTAATATTGACAGCTCCAGTTAGACACAATATATGATTATACAAATATGCAAATATTTGTATAATCATATCATATCTTATTTTATATCATATCTTATAATCTATAGCTTCATCCGACCGGGATCTTCAGCTCTCGCTGGATCGGTTCGCAGCCGAGTGTGAAGCGACCGGAATGAGAATCAGCACCTCCAAGTCCGAGTCCATGGTTCTCGCCCGGAAAAGGGTGGAGTGCCATCTCCGGGTTGGGGAGGAGACCCTGCCCCAAGTGGAGGAGTTCAAGTACCTAAGAGTCTTGTTCACGAGTGGGGGAAGAGTGGATCGTGAGATCGACAGGCGGATCGGTGCGGCGTCTTCAGTAATGCGGACGTTGTACCGATCCGTTGTGGTGAAGAAGGAGCTGAGCCGGAAGGCAAAGCTCTCAACTTGCCGGTCGATCTACGTTCCCATCCTCACCTATGGTCATGAGCTTTGGGTCATGACCGAAAGGATAAGATCACGGGTACAAGCGGCCGAAATGAGTTTCCTCCGCCGTGTGGCGGGGCTCTCCCTTAGAGATAGGGTGAGAAGTTCTGCCATCCGGGAGGGACTCAAAGTAAAGCCGCTGCTCCTTCACATCGAGAGGAGCCAGATGAGGTGGTTCGGGCATCTGGTCAGGATGCCACCCGAACGCCTCCCTAGGGAGGTGTTTAGGGCACGTCCAACCGGTAGGAGGCCACGGGGAAGACCCAGGACACGTTGGGAAGACTATGTCTCCCGGCTGGCCTGGGAACGCCTCGGGATCCCCCGGGAAGAGCTAGACGAAGTGGCTGGGGAGAGGGAAGTCTGGGTTTCCCTGCTTAGGCTGTTGCCCCCGCGACCCGACCTCGGATAAGCGGAAGATGATGGATGATGGATGGATGGAATATGCAAATATGCTGACAGTCATGATATCGCCTCGTCTCTGCTCTGTCTGCGTCACAGTACTCGATGTTCGGTCTTGGCAGTCAGCAGAAAAATTCTGGAAACAAACCCTGATACGTGACTGGCTTGCAATCTTTTGGATTGCCAGCTTTGCACAGACAAAGAAAAATATAATTTCAGCACAATTGATTATAACTATAGCAACGGCACTTAAGCATAAAAAGGTGTGTGATAATATATATATAATTTTTCTAACACATGTGACATGCACACAAACAGAAAGGTGCATTGTATTTGTATCTAGAATGTAACATAATGATTTGTAACTGTAATGTGATTGCCGCAGCAATGTGTTACACATGCGGGCAAATGTATTCTGATTACACCCAACACTTGCAGTTTGAGACTAACTTTGCAGTTGTCTGTCACAAAAAAAGCAAACTAAAACAAACAAAAATGGATCGCAGTCGTTTCAAGGGACATGTTAGGCTTCTCATCCTCCGGCCTGTCTCAACAGATCAGTCCTGAGTCCGAGTTCAGTTCCGATCGCACCTCTGCCTGCTAACACTGCTGCCATTGCACATCAGCTCATGCAGTGGTTAACGTCTCACTTCAACATTCCTGGCTGTGCACACCCACGCACGCAACTTGGAATTTTACAGATTTCTTCTAAGGGAAACAGTCCAGGTTCAAAGTAAGCAGAAGCAGAAGAGAAAATAAACAGAAAATCTGATGTTTAACTATAGACATAAAAAATGCTTTTTTTTTTATATAAATGCTGGCTAGAATCGGAAAAAGTAATCCCCATAAGCTCCATGTAGGGACAATTGAAAAATAAATAATTTTCAGGACCCCGCATGTGAGCTCAAGATGCAGGAACCAGGAGTACGGTGTGCAGGTAAGAGTCTTTATTGTACTCAAAACAAGGAGGAGCAGTCATGCATCCAAAAGGTCCTCAACATAATTAATCCTCGAGCACTGAGGAACAGGCAAGGCAGGCATAAATAGCAGCCTGATTGGCAACTGCAACCAGGTGTGCCGGGCTGCCAATCAGGGACAGGTGAGGGAAACGAGCGCTCAGAGGAGACATGCAGGAAATGGAAATCAAATAAGAGCGCTACGCTAACAGGAAATAAACACAAAACAAAGAAACACAAACAGAAGTGAAGTGACGGATCATCACAACAATTTTACATTGTATTTGTTTTTTTAATTTGTGGTCATTTGTTTAGTTTTTAATATGTACTTGAAAATGTATTCTGATTTCATTTAATTCAATGGAGGCTGGTTTCAATCCTCAGTATTATGCCGAAAACCTCATTGTAGTACCGTATTTTCAGGACTATAAGGTGCACCTAAAATGCATTTTTTTTTTCCTCAAAACTCGACTGCGCCTTTTTCCTGGTGCGCCTTGTGTACGGAATAAATCTGGTTTTGCTCACCGACCTCGAAGTAATTCTATTTGGTACATGGCGTAATGATAAGTGTGACCAGTAGATGGCAGTCAAACATAAGAGCTGCGTGGTAAGAGGTATGATGGCAATATCACTGTAGTAAATAACACCAACATTTTATATTTTATAGTGATTCCCAAAGCCCAAAAAAAGTCTGCGGGCTATAGAGCATTTTCAATTCGGGCTCCAGTACTCTCGAATGCCCTCCCGGTAATAGTTCGAGATGCTACCTCAGTAGAAGCATTTAAATCTCACCTTAAAAGTCATTTGTACACTCTAGCCTTTAAATAGACTCCCTTTTTAGACCAGTTGATCTGCCGTTTCTTTTCTTTTTCTCCTATGTCCCACTCTCCCTTGTGGAGGGGGTCCGGTCCGATGGCCATGGATGAAGTACTGGCTGTCCAGAGTCGGGACCCAGGATGGACCGGTTGCCTGTGTATCGGCTTGGGATATCTCTGCGCTGTTGATCTGCCTCCGCTTGGGATGGTTTCCTGCTGGCTCTGCTGTGAACGGGACTCTCGCTGCTGTGTTGGATCCGCTTTGGACTGGACTCTCGCGGCTGTGTTGAATCCACTATGGATTGAACTTTCACAGTATCATGCTAGACCCGCTCGACATCCATTGCTTTCGTTCTCTCCAAGGTTCTCATAGTCATCATTGTCACCGACGTCCCACTGGGTGAATTTTCCTTGCCCTTATGTGGGCCTACCGAGGATGTCGTTGTGGTTTGTGTTGTGGTTTGTGCAGCCCTTTGAGACACTACTGATTTAGGGCTATATTAGTAAACATTGATTGATTGATTGATATGTATTATGTTATCAGACAAAAAAAAGGCAAATATCACCCTTATTTGAGATATTTAATTTTACTTAGATTTCAGTTTTTGCAGTGTGTAGTTTGCATTTACAGGTCGCTTGCAGATAAGATTGTAATTCAGTTCCAGGACGCAAGGTAAAATACAAAATGTATGTGCAATCCTAGCATGGCATGAACCCCGAGTGTAGCTCATGGCTAACTTAGCATCACGTGACAAATAACACAAAAAATAGATCAGTAGCAAATACCTAATACAGCACACTGTTAAACAGTGGCGTATCACAAATGACAATCTTGGGAGGAGTCAACGGCGACACGAGTATTTAAAGTAGGGGTGTCAGAGTCAAGGCCAAGGAATGAATTAACTATGGCCCTCGGGATGATATTTGATCCTAAAACTCATTTGAATACACTATATAATAGACCGCCTTTTTGGACCAGTTGATCTGCCGTCTCTTTTCTGCTCTGCCCCCCTCTCCTGCGTGGAGAGGTTATTACGTGACCACTGATGAAACGCTAGCTGTTCAAAGTCGAGACTCGGGGTGGACCACTCATCTGTGCATCAGTTGGGGACGTCTCTGCGCTGCTGACTTGTCTCCACTCAAGATGATCCTCTGCTGACCCCACTATGGACTGGACTTCCACACTATTAACTAGATCCACTATGGGCTGGACTCTCACACTATTATGCTAGATCCACTATGGACTGGACTCTCACACTATTAACTAGATCCACTATGGACTGGACTCTTACACTATTATGCTAGATCCACTATGGACTGGACTCTCACACTATTAACTAGATCCACTATGGGCTGGACTCTCACACTATTATGCTAGATCCACTATGGACTGGACTCTCACACTATTAACTAGATCCACTATGGACTGGACTCTTACACTATTATGCTAGATCCACTATGGACTGGACTCTCACACTATTAACTAGATCCACTATGGACTGGACTCTCACACTATTAACTAGATCCACTATGGACTGGACTCTCACACTATTATGCTAGATCCACTATGGACTGGACTCTCACACTATTAACTAGATCCACTATGGACTGGACTCTCACACTATTATGCTAGATCCACTATGGACTGGACTCTCACACTATTATGCTAGATCAGGGGTCGGGAACCTTTTTGGCTGAGAGAGCCAAGAATCCAAATATTTCAAAATCTATTTCCGTAAGAGCCATATCATTTTTTTTTCAACACTGAACACAACTAAACGCGTGCATTTTTAAGTAAGACTAACATTACTAGAGTATAATAGGTCTCGTATTCTTTGTAATAACGTTGATATTCTGAAGCTAACTTGATCCACTATGGACTGGACTCTCACACTATTAAACTAGATCCACTATGGACTGGACTCTCACACGATTAATTAGATCCACTATGGACTGGACTCTCACACTATTACGCTAGATCCACTATGGACTGGACTCTCACACTATTATGCTAGATCCACTATGGACTGGACTCTCACACGATTAATTAGATCCACTATGGACTGGACTCTCACACTATTACGCTAGATCCACTATGGACTGGATTCTCACACTATTATGTTAGATCCACTATGGACTGGACTCTCACACTATTAAACTAGATCCACTATGGACTGGACTCTCACACTATTATGCTAGATCCACTATGGACTGGACTCTCACACTATTATGCTAGATCTACTATGGACTGGACTCTCACACTATTATGCTAGATCAGGGGTCGGGAACCTTTTTGGCTGAGAGAGCCAAGAATCCAAATATTTCAAAATCTATTTCCGTAAGAGCCATATCATTTTTTTTCAACACTGAACACAACTAAACGCGTGCATTTTTAAGTAAGACTAACATTACTAGAGTATAATAGGTCTCGTATTCTTTGTAATAACGTTGATATTCTGAAGCTAACTGTGGAGGGGCGTGGCCTGCGGGCCTGCAGCGAAGCGGGGTGTGCCATGACCGGCTTCGAAATCAGCGACAGGTGCGTAGATGGCCCACTTGGAACTTGTTATCTAATCACCTGTCGCTCTGTTATAAGCAGCAGCCGGGAGGATAGACAGGGTTCGAGCTGGAGCCAGAGCGCGAGCGAAAACGAAAGTGAAAAACACAATTGCTAGAAAGCAACTAAGAGACTTATTGAAAAATAAAAAAAATATCGTAACCCTGAAAAAGGCTTTCATGTCAGTGCTTGGTGGTCTGAAGAACCCCCAGGAGGGCAAGCCCTAAAAAAAACAATAATAAATAAATCATGCAATTTCTTGAGCAAGTGCAGTAGAAAAAAGGATGGATGGATTCAAATGCATGTGCATGTTTAATATTTTGAACGTTATTTTTAACATTTTGATTACAAGTGGAATTAGTCATTACTTATTTTGTTAAGCAGTGTCAGCTCAGATTTATCCGAGAGCCAGATGCAGTCATCAAAAGAGCCACATCTGGCTCTAGAGCCATAAGTTCTCTACCCTTGTGCTAGATCCACTATGGACTGGACTCTCACACTATTAACTAGATCCACTATGGACTGGACTCTCACACTATTAACTAGATCCACTATGGACTGGACTTTCACACTATTAACTAGATCCACTATGGACTGGACTCTCACACTATTATGCTAGATCCACTGTGGACTGGACTCTCACACGATTAATTAGATCCACTATGGCCTGGACTCTCACACTATTATGCTAGATCCACTATGGACTGGACTCTCACACTATTATGCTAGATCCACTATGGCCTGGACTCTCACACTATTACCTAGATCCACTATGGACTGGACTCTCACACTATTAACTAGATCCACTATGGACTGGACTCTCACACTATTATGCTAGATCCACTGTGGACTAGACTGTCACACTATTAACTATAGCACCGGTCAACAGGGGGGGGTCCCCTCCAAGGTTTCTCATTGCATCCCATTGGGTTGAGTTCTTTCTTACCAAGGTGTATGATCTGAGCCGAGAATGTCGTTGTGGCTTCTACTATAAAAATGGGACCCATTACCTCCCTGCTTGGCATTCAGCATTAAGGGTTGGAATTGGGGGTTAAATCATCAAAAATGATTCCTGGGCGTGGCCACCGCTGCTGCCCACTGCTCCCCTCACCTCCCATGGGGTGATCAAGGGTGATGGGTCAAATGAAGAGAATAATTTCGCCACACCTAGTGTGTATGTGTGACAATCATTGGTACTTTAACTTTAACTTTATTTTTTTATTTTTAATGCGAGGATTTTAATAGTCCAGCCCGCGTGTGCACAGATTTCCCTCCATGCAGCCCCTGAGCTGAAATGAGTTTGACACCCCTGATTTAAAGGGACGTAATTAGCAACAAAACTCAGGTGGATACACTGATCACAAAGTAAATGCAGGTGCATACGCTTAACAACATAGCGGAGATAAAAATTGCCAAGTGCTGCTTGGAACAAAATTAGACTTAAACATAGGAAGAAATACTTCTAAATAAACTAACCTGTTTATATCATTTTTTTGTGTCTACAAATTGGATTTTAGTCTAAGTATGAGAATATTTGTTTTCACACTTTGACAAAGCAGCAAGGAAGTGCATTAAAAGCAACAAAGCACAGGAACGCGATCCAGCACGTATATGTGCAAAGCAGAAATGACAAACATGAGAAGTTTCTAGCTTGACAACAAGGGACAGCTGTGTCGTTTGGTTGCCAATCAGGAAACAGGTGAGGACCACAAGGGAAGTGTTGACAAACAGAAAAAATGGGAAAAATAGGAGCGCTCCACAGAAAATAATGCAAGGTAAAAAAATATATAATTGATTCAAAACTGTCTTGTTTTGTGAGATCTATACCTAATGTAGGTCAAGAAATAAGCAGGTAAATAAATGTAGAACATACACTATATTGCCAAAAGTATTTGGCCGCCCAGCCAAATGATGAGAATCAGGTGTCCTAATCACTTGGCCCGGCCACAGGTGTATAAAATCAAGCACTTAGGCATGGAGACTGTTTTTTTACAAACATTTGTGAAAGAATGGGCCGCTCTCAGAAGCTCAGTGATTTCCAGCGTGGAACTGTCATAGGATGCCACCTGTACAACAAACCCAGTCGTGAAATTTCCTCGCTCCTAAATATTACAAATTCAACCGTCGGCTTTATTATAAGAAAATGGAAGAGTTTGGGAACAAGAGCAAGTCAGCCACCAAGTGGTAGGCCATGTAAACTGACAGAGAGGGGTCTGCGGATGCTGAAGCACATAGTGCGAAGACGTTCTGCAAAGTCAGTTGCTCCAGAGCCCCGAACTTCATGCAACCTTCCAATTAGCCCACATACAAAACACTGAGAGCTTCATGTAATGGGTTTCCATGGCCGAGCAGCTGGATCTAAGCCATACATCACCAAGTCCAATGCAACGCGTCGGATGCAGTGGTGTAAAGCACGTCGTCCCTGGACTCTAGAGCAGTGGAGAAGTCTTCTCTGGAGTGATGAATTGCGCTTTTCCATCTGGCAATCTGATGGACAAGTATGGTTTTGGAGGTTAGCAGGAGATCTACATTTTGGACTGCTTGTGCCGAGTGTGAAATTTGGTGGAGGAGGGATTATGGTGTGGGGTTGTGTTTCAGGAGTTGGGCTTGGCTCCTTAGTTCCAGTGAAAGGAACTTTGAATTCTCCATGATACCAAAACATTTTGGACAATTCCATGCTGCCAACCTTATGGGAACAATTTGGAGCGGGCCCCTTTCTCTTCCAACATGACTGTGTACCAGTGCACAAAGCAAGGTCCATAAAGACATGGATGACAGAGTCTGGTGTGGATAACCTTGAGTGGCCTGTACAGAGTCCTGACTTGAACCCGATAGAATTCCTTTGGAATGAATTAGAACGGAGACTAAGAGCTAGGCCTTCTCGTCTAAAATCAGTGTATGACCTTACCAATGCGCTTTTAAAAACACTCCGCAACCTTGTGGACAGCCTTCCCAGAAGAGTTGAAGCTGTAATAGCTGCAAAAGGTGGACTGACATCATATTGAACCCTATGGGTTAGGAATGGGATGACATGTGTGAGTCAAGGCAGGTGTCCTAATACTTTTGACAATATCGTGCATAAGGTTGACATCATAGCTTTGTGTTTTAGAAGTAAAAAACAAAAAAAAGTTATTAGCGTTGATTTGTAATATTGATATTGTTGATATTCCAATTTTTTCTGTGTGTTTTCTTTTTTAATACTTTGCAGGCTGTCACAAAATAATCTGCAGTCTACAAATGGAACTGAAGGACACCCCTGACCAACAGTATATGGAAAATAATGTGGAAGTGGTCTTCCCTTTGGAGCCATAACAGCTTCCGTTCTCCTGGGAAGAAAAACAAAGTGTTTTTGTTTGTCTGACCAAAGTAATCATAGTTGTTATGGAAACTACCAGCTGATTACTTCCATTATTTCCACTTAGGATGTGAGAGCCGAGATTATAGGAAATAATTCCAAACACTTGAATTGTGTCCCTGCAATGAAGTGGGAATACTTGGTTTAATAAGTCCTCTATTCCAGGCAAGATATGCCAAGAATGGTAATGACGGATCGTTTATCTCTGTCGGCTATTAGCCTTAGCGTGTGAAGTCATTATCCAATGTAATTAACTCCTGTTGTACTAAGAAGAGAAAAGTGTAGCATCCATGTGATTTTCCCGCTTGTTATTGTGACCTACATATGGTTTAAAACTTGTTGTGGAAGAGCCACCGTCCAAGAGTCACATTGTTCCTAGACTGTATACTTTGCAAACTGCAAGTTATCAATACTTAGTGAACAATCATCTTTGACGAGTAACTGAAATAGAAAGCAGTCAAATTTGACGCAAACCTTGCACAAGTATGCTTTTTAATGAATTAGTGTAGCCTAATAATCCATGCTAACATGCTATTTAGGCCAGCTGTGTGTACATATTGCGCCATCATGCCTCGTTTGTAGGTATATTTTGAGTTAATTTGATTATGTCCTCTGTGTATTTAATTTATGTTTGCATGTCTCATGACACACATTATCTGTATGCAATATTGACTGCATTTCTGATTGTGTGCCATGTTGTTCCAGACCACAGCAAACCTCACCATGTTGTTCCAGACCACAGCAAACGTTACCCAGCTTGCAAAGATTGTAATGAATCCATTAGAAGAAGACAGCCTGTCCTTTCCTTTAACTTGGGCACACACATATATACCTTTTGCAGTTGGAAGCCAGTAATGTCCAGGAGTTATCTAACACTCTAAGACACTAACTTTTAATGTGTCATGTGTTCATTATAACACTTACATAAGGCTTTTAACTAAATATTATAAACGTGTCACTTTCCTCGGGCACTGTTCCCCTAGCATTCAAAAAAGCCGTTATTTATCCTCTCCTTAAAAGACCTAACCTCGATCCTGACCTCATGGTAAACTAATGACCGGTGTCTCACCTTCCCTTTATTTCAAAAATCCTCGAAAAAATTGTTGCAGAACAGCTAAATGAACACTTAGCATCTAACAATCTATGTGAAACCTTTTAATCCGGTTTCAGGGCAAATCACTCTACTGAGACAGCCCTCGCAAAAATGACTAATGATCTATTGCTAACGATGGATTCTGATGCATCATCTATGTTGCTGCTCCTCGATCTTAGCGCTGCTTTCGATACCGTCGATCATAATATTTTATTAGAGCGTATCAAAACACAAATTGGTATGTCAGACTTAGCCCTGTCTTGGTTTAACTCTTATCTTACTGACAGGATGCAGTGTTTCTCCCATAACAATGTGACCTCGGACTATGTTAAGGTAACGTGTGGAGTTCCCCAGGGTTCGGTCCTTGGCCCTGCACTCTTCAGCATCTACATGCTGCCGCTGGGTGACATCATACGCAAATACGGTGTTAGCTTTCACTGTTATGCTGATGACCCCCAACTCTACATGCCCCTAAAGCTGACCAACACGCCGGACTGTAGTCAGCTGGAGGCGTGTCTTAATGAAATTAAACAATGGATGTCCGCTAACTTTTTGCAACTCAACGCCAAAAAAACGGAAATGCTGATTATCGGTCCTGCTAGACACCGACCTTTATTTAAAAATACAACTTTAACATTTGGCAACCAAACAATTAAACAAGGCGACTCGGTAAAGAATCTGGGTGTTATCTTTGACCCAACTCTCTCCTTTGAGTCACACATTAAAAGCGTTACTAAAACGGCCTTCTTTCATCTCCGTAATATCGCTAAAATTCGCTCCATTCTGTCCACTAACGACGCGGAGATCATTATCCATGCGTTTTGTTACATCTCGTCTCGATTACTGTAACGTATTATTTTCGGGTCTCCCCATGTCTAGCATTAAAAGATTACAGTTGGTACAAAATGCGGCTGCTAGACTTTTGACAAGAACAAGAAAGTTTGATCATATTACGCCTGTACTGGCTCACCTGCACTGGCTTCCTGTGCACTTAAGATGTGACTTTAAGGTTTTACTACTTACGTATAAAATACTACACGGTCTAGCTCCAGCCTATCTTGCCGATTGTATTGTACCATATGTCCCGGCAAGAAATCTGCGTTCAAAGGACTCCGGCTTATTAGTGATTCCTAAAGCCCAAAAAAAGTCTGCGGGCTATAGAGCGTTTTCCGTTCGGGCTCCAGTACTCTGGAATGCCCTCCCGGTAACAGTTAGAGATGCCACCTCAGTAGAAGCATTTAAGTCTCACCTTAATACTCATTTGTATACCTCCACTCCCTACCCTCTGTTGCAAGTCTCTAATTTTTTCCCCCCACTCCAGACTGGGCCCCCTTAGGAGCCCAGTCTAGATTGTATTTTTTTTACTCATCCTCCCCCAGCGTTGACCTTTTTCCCATCTTTTACGGGGCTCCTTGTGGCGACCCATCAGCGTTCCTGTTCTGTAACCCTGTACACTGTTTGTTTGTCTAATCTTGAACGGGTTTGTGCGGAAAACAAAGTTCCGTTGTACTTGTGCAATGACAATAAAGACCTACCTACCTACCTACCTTATGTTTTACACCAGCAGTCTGGCTTGATTAGAACCACAGTTTACACAAGTAGATCATGTCAGTAGCTTCATTGCATGTTTGCAACACCTAGGAATCTGTTGGTAGAAGACCGTAAAATCCATCTTCCGAACATGTTTTGCTGTCACGATTATAGCAAGACTGTCATTACATTAAGACCGTGAACTTGTCCACATGGATATTTTTCTAACTTTTTGATTTTATTTTAGGTGCTGAGTTTGGGGGATATTTGTGTTGATGCCAAAAGGAGCTCATATAGAGAGAGCAAGGCTGGCACTGATTCAAATGTTGCAGTTGCCAGATTTTAGAACATAATAAAGGTGGGAAGTAAAGCTCACACACCCGAGATGATGTTTGCATCTATCACAATGACAAAGTATTGGCTCTAACTTTGTTACCTCTGTAAGGTTTTTTCCGTAATCACTTGTTTTACAGTTTTTGAGATGCCAATGGAAATTCTGCATGTACGTTACTTGCACAATTTTTTTTTACACATGATTAAGAACAGGGGAAATACAGTAAAACATTCATCCATCCCTTTTCTAGACCGCCTGTCCTCATGAGGTCCAACGGTGAGATGGAGGCTATTTTGATTGAAGCCAACTTTGGGCGAGAGGCGGGATACACCCCAGACTGGTCAACATGTGTCGAAAAAAGCATTGACAGTATTATATAATAATTTAGGGTTTCAAATTAACCTAACATGGATGTGGTTTGGAATGTGGAAGGTAGCTGTACCCACGTGGAAAAAACACACACTCACATTGTAAACTTCACAAAGAGATGCTTAATCAAAGATTTAAACCCTCACTCAACTAGAACACGGTGATTTTCCAACCATCCATCCATTTTCTATTGCTTATGCCTCTCAAGGTTGCAGGGGTGGCTGGAGCCTATCTCAGCAGTATTGGGACGGAAAGCTGGGCACTCCCTGGAGGCTCCTCTATGGGGTCTTGGGGCACTAGGATGTTAACCCCTTTACTACTGTTAACCCAGGTTGCCCTTGGCAAAGGCCTAGTACCTAACTGCCCCCTAGCCAAGGATAAGGTGAAGACATCAACGGCGGAGCAGGCAGAAGACAGTAGATGTAAGAACTACCGTAACTGCTGCGATGGCAGAAGAAGGGACCCCCAGATCCATGTAAGACCAGTTATGGGGAAATAACCCTAGACCTCAACGGTGGAACAGGCGGAGGATGACTGCTAACCCTATGGAGCGTCACAATGGCTCGGATGGCGGGAGACGGCTGCAGCAGAAAAGGGTCCCCAGTCGTCTCCGACTCCATGCCACTGGACCCTGACCCATATCTGTCAAGGATCGTGTGGTGACTGTCTGTGCACCAGTCTTCCCACGTTAAACAAAGTCACGCACAGGCATCCTCCATAAAGGGATACACCCTTACCAGGAGGGCCGTCATACTCGCTTCGAGTGACCGCTGATGATAATGATGACTCCCTGGACAAGTCGATTTTAAATTTCTTAAAAGTTCCTGAGTGTTATGCAAGAAAAATATCAACAAGTGTCAAACGTAAGAGGCAACAGGTTAGTCCCTGAATCCTCAACCCAACTTAAATGGGAACTGCAATTATTTTTAGAAGTGTGTCCATTATTCACAATCCCTCGTGTAAGACAAGAACACATTTGTCATTTTTGTAATGCATTCTAAGTTGCAGTATACGTCAAGAATGAGGTGGCTATTAATACATCTAATGGTGGTCATCCGTTACGCCCATGAAGCTTTCTAAAAACATCCCAAAAAAAGTCAACAATGCTCTATTTACAAACCCCGTCTCCATATGAGTTGGGAAATTGTGTTAGATGTAAATATAAACGGAATACAATGATTTGCAAATAATTTTCAACCCATATTCAGTTGAATATGCTACAAAGACAACATATTTGATGTTCAAACTGATAAACATTTTTTTTTTTGCAAATAATCAATATTTTTAGAATTTGATGCCAGCAACATGTGCCAGAGTAGTTGGGAAGGGACATGTTCACCACTGTGTTACATCATCTTTTCTTTTAACAACACTCAATAAACGTTTGGGAACTGAGGAAACTATTTTTTGAAGCGTTGAAAGTGGAATTCTTTACCATTCTTGTTTGACGTACAGCTTCAGTCGTTCAACAGTCCGGGGTCTCCGCTGTCGTATTTTACGTTTCATAATGCGCCACACAGTTTTGATGGGAGACAGGTCTGGACTGCAGGCGGGCCAGGAAAGTACCCGCACTCTTTTTTTACAAAGCCACGCTGTTGTAACATTTGTCTTGCTGAAATAAGCAGGGACGTCCATGATAACGTTGCTTGGATGACAACATATGTTGCTCCAAAACCTGTATAGACCTTTCAGCATTAATGGTGCCTTCACAGATGTGTAAGTTACCCATGCCTTGGGCACTAATACACCCCCATACCATCACAGATGCTGGCTTTTGAACTTTGCACCTATAACACTCCAAATGTTTTATTTCCTCTTTGTTCTGGAGGACACCACGGCCTCTGTTTCCAAGTATAATTTGAAATGTGGACTCGTCAGACCACAGAACACCTTTCCACTTCGCATCAGTCCATCTCAGGTGAGCTCGGGCCCAGCCAAGCCGGCAGCGTTTCAGGATATTGTTGATAAATGGGTTTGGCTTTGCATAGTAGAGTTTTAACTTGCACTTACAGATGTAGCGACCAACTGTAGTTACTGACAGTGGTTTTATGAAGTGTTCCTGAGCCCATGTGGTGATATCCTTTACACACTGATGTCGGTTTTTGATGCAGTACCGCCTGAGGGATCAAAAGTCGGTAATATCATCACTTACGTGCAGTGATTTCTCCAGATTCTCGGAACTTTTTCATGATTTTACGGACCGTAGATGGTAGAATTCCTTGCAATAGCTCGTTGAAAAACGTTGTTCTAAAACTGTTCGACAATTTCCTTACAAAGTGGTGACCCTCACCCCATCCTTGTTTGTGAATTACTTAGCATTTCATGGAAGCTGCTTTTATACCCAATCATGGCACCCAACCGTTCCCAATTAGCCTGCCCACCCGTGGGATGTTCCGTATAAGTGTTTGATGAGCATTTCTCAACTTAATCAGTATTTATTGTCACCTTTCCCAACGTCTTTGTCACGTGTGACTGGCATCAAATTCTAAAGTTAATGATTATTTGCACAAAAGAAAAAAAAGTTTATTAGTTGAACATCAAATATGTTTTCTGTGTAGCATATTCAACTGAATATGGGTTGAAAATGATTTGCAAATCCTTATATTCCGTTTATATTTACATCTAACACAATTTCCCAACTCATATGGAATCGGGGCTTGTACATGTTTTAGACCGAATATTAACCAAGAATTAACGATATTGTTATTATACGCGCTAACGCTCTAAACACAGAGTGCTAACGAGCTTCTGCAGCTATTTGACATGCTGAGGCGGTGAGCTGCTGCATCGCCTCTGATTTGGGAAAAGTTCATTCTATATTATAAATCAGACCGCTCACCTGTATAGTAGAAGGCTGTTGCCATTCACCAAGAAGTTGGTCAACATTAGACTATGAGATCACGAAAAGACACTTGTGCCTGGAGTAGCGTGGCTCATATGTAGCTCGGTTGGTAAAGTGGCCGTGCCAGCAACTTGAGGGTTGCAGGTTCGATCCCCGCTTCCACCATCCAAGTCACTGTCGTTGTGTTCTTGGGCAAGACACTTTACCCACCTGCTCCCAGTGCCACCCACACTGGTTTAAATGTAACTCACTTTGAAACACTAGAGAAAAGCGCTATATAAACATAATTCATTTCACTTCACTTCAGTTGGTAGAGTGGCCGTGCTAGCAACTTGAGGGTTCCGGGTTCGATCCCCGCTTCTGCAATCCTAGTCACTGCCATTGTGTCCTTGGGCAAGATACTTTACCCACCTGTCTAAATGGGTTTCACTATGTAAAGTGCTGTGAGTCACTATAAAAAAGGGCTGGATAAAGATATTTCACTTCACCTTGGAACTTTGTTTTTTTTTTACCTGCATTAGGATTAGGATTAATTCGCCATACAAATAGAAATAGATATAAATCTCATCTGCGGGAGAGAATTGTTTAAAAAATTATTTAAGCCACTGGATAATGTAGTTAAACTACATAGCTTAGCAACATGTAGCTTGTTACTGCCCATCACTGCTTGTGGGATTTCAGCTCAGTGAGCATGTAGAGGCTATTTTAAGGATTTTTCTGATGCCAGGGTGGAGAATTAACATCCATCCATCCAATTTCTACCGCTTTTCCGTTTTGGGGTCACAAGGGAGAAATAACAGTGAAGGCAAAAAGGGAACAATATGATCATTATAAAGTCAAAATGTTCACTATTTTCTACATTAGTAGCTTACTGTTCTGGTTGATGAATTCAAAATTTGTAGGTCGGTAAAATCAACTGAATTTAATTAATAAAAATATTTAAAGGCCTACTGAAACCCACGACTACCGACCAGGCAGTCTGATAGTTTATATATCAATGATGAAATATTAACATTGCAACACATGCCAATACGGCCTTTTTAGTTTACTAAATTGCAATTTAAAATTTCCCGCGAGTTTCTTGTTGAAAACGTCCCGGAATGATGACGCGTACGCGTGACGTCACGGACTGTAAGGAAATATTAGCGCTGCACCGAACACGGCTAAAAGTCGTCTCCGTTCATGGCGTAATTACACAGTATTTTGGACATCTGTGTTGCTGAATCTTTTGCAACTTGTTCAATTAATAATGGAGACTATATAGAACAATGCTGTTGGTGGAAAGCGGTGTCTTGCAGCTGATTTTAGCACCGAGACACAGCCGGTGTTTCTTATTTTGTTGTGAAGCTTAAACACAGAGCGGTCAAGCCGACATGTTTTCTCTACATCAACCAGCATGTTTTTGGATGGGGAAATTGTGAAATATATCTTACCAGAGACATCACTGGATTATTCGTCGTCCTGCAGCAGCTGTTTAAAAAGCAGCTGTAAACATGGCTCCTCGGCTTCTCTCTGAGACACTTTGTGTTCACCGCAGCCATCTGACCTCGAGGTATGTCTTTACAATCTTTACAATCTCACTAAAACACTGTTAAAACAATAAGCAGATAAGGGATCTTCCCGAATTATCCTAGTAAATGTGTCTAATTACATCTGAAACGCTCACACTGCCACCGCCCGGAGCCAATGTTTTTTTTTTTTCTTTTTTCTAGTCCTTCACTATCAGTATCCTAATTGATGAATCTTTCATCCTCGCTCAAATTAATGGGGAAATTGTCGCTTTCTCGGACCGAATTGCTCTTACTGCTGGTGGCTCCCATTAAAAACAATGTGAATATGTGTGGAACCCTGCAACTCGTGACGTCACACGCACATACTTCCGGTACAGGCAGGGCTTTTCTATTAGCGACCAAAAGTTGGGAACTTTATCGTGGATGTTCTCTACTAAATCCTTTCAGCAAAAATATGGCAATATCGCGAAATGATCAAGTATGACACATAGAATGGACCTGCTATCCCTGTTTAAATAAGAAAATCTGATTTTAGTAGGCCTTTAAAAGAACCACTACGAGTTGAGTTTATACCATAAAGTTATATTTTGGTTTCATCTGACCACATGACATTCTCCCAATCCTCTGCTGTATCATCCATGTATACATTTTGGTATAAACTCTACTGGTCTTGTTTGGAGAAAGAAGAATACTGAGTTGCATCCCAAGAACACCACACCTACTGTGACGCATGGGGGTGGAAACATCATGCTTTGGGGCTGTTTTTCTGCTAAGGGGACAGGACGATTGATCCGTGTTAAGGAAAGAATGAATGGGGCCATGTATCGTGAGATTTTGAGCCGAAACCTCCTTCCATCAGTGAGAGCTTTGAATGGTTGACCAAATACTTATTTTCCACCATAATTTACAAATAAATTCTTTAAAATTCTCACAATGTGAATTCCTGGATATTTTTTTTTCACATTCTGTCTCTCACAGTTGAAGTGTACCTATGATGAAAATTACACACCTCTGTCATCATTTTAAGTGGGAGAACTTGCACAATTGGTGGCTGACTAAATACTTTTTTTGCCCCACTGTATAGCGTTTGTTCGTTGAGGTTATGAGTTATGCTTGTCGATGACTTGACATCACATTACTGTGACCAGCCTGTTATTGTTGCATCCGACAGATTTGGACTGGTGTTAAGGGGTTTAACCTCACAGTGCCTGGGTATGCAGATGGGCTGGATTGACCTGCTGTGACCTTGGAAGAGTGCCCCGTTAGAGGACAAGAGCGACCTCGGGGATGCGGGATGTGCTGCAATGCACCAGAGCGGATCAGTGGGCCGATGTGTGCTCACACCCGGACAAACACAC
Organism: Nerophis ophidion; assembly: GCF_033978795.1. NCBI lineage: Eukaryota > Metazoa > Chordata > Actinopteri > Syngnathiformes > Syngnathidae > Nerophis > Nerophis ophidion. The sequence goes on from NC_084630.1 coordinate 31,355,748, forward strand.
AGCCTGCTGCTCACTTGCACACGGTTAACGCACACAAACACACATGCCTAAATATCATCACAAAGCTCACACTTGTCAGAAGAAACACAATGTTATAGTAGGTAGATGTGCAGGGAAGCAGCGTAACAAATTATACATGCAAATTTGCCACACACACACGTGTGCGAGCACACACACACACACCTCTAAAAACACAGGTACACACATTTAGATGGACAGAGAGCTACAACTTTACAACTAGTCAGTATAGGGTAGGGGTAGGCAACCCACGGCTCCGGAGCCGCATGCGGCTCTTGGATCACTCTGATGTGGCTCAGCCGCATACTTACCGACCCCCCCATATTTCCGGGAGGTTTTCCGGATTTCAGTGCCTCTCCTAGAAATCTCCCCAGGATAACATTCTCAGATTTTCACCCAGACAATAATATTGATGGCAATGCTTTAAACGTCCTCTCGACCATGTCATCGCGCCCGTTTTAATACTTTGCTATCTGAGTTCCGGCCCGCCACATTTAGTGTGCGGCTGCTGACTCAACGTGCAAGCGACTTCAAGGCATACTTGTTCAACAGCCATACAGGTTACACTGAGGGTTGTGATATAAACAACTTTAATACTCTTACTAATATGCGCCACACTGTGAACCCATACCAAACAAGAATGACAAACACATTTCGGGAGAACATCCGCACTGTAACACAACACAAAAACAACAGAACAAATACCCAGAATCCCATTGTGGGAGGCGGGGCGTGGTCACGCGCCGCCTGTGGACGGGGCATGCGCAGGAGCCGGCTGGAAGCAGATGACAGGTGGGTAGATACCTCAGCTGGAACGAGTTATCTGATCACCTGTCTCTTTTATTAGCAGCGTCGGTGACCGCAGAGAGGCGCTGAAAAGCCAGGAGAAAGAACGCACGGCTGGGCTGAAGAAGGCACGTGACGCAAAAACAAGAGACTTCACAGGAGAAGAGACACTTTGGTGGAAACAAAATAAAAAGTTGTAAAACTTGGTGGCGAGCCTGAGTGAACCCCACGGCACAAGACTGCAACACCCATGTATCCCGAACTCTTCCGGGCTACATTATACCCCCCCTTCCGTGCGTTGGTTAGGGTGGGGGGTGTTGGGTGGGCGGGTTTTGGTGACAGCGGGGGTGTATAATGTAGAGTTCGGGATACATGGGATTCTGAGTATTTGTTCTGTTGTGTTTATGTTGTGTTACAGTGTGGATGTTCTCCCAAAATGTGTTTGTCATTTTTGTTTGGTGTGGTTTCACAGTGTGGTGCATATTAATAAGAGTGCTAAAGTTGTTTACATCACAACCCTCAGTGTAACCTGTAATGCTGTTGAGCAAGTATGCCTTGCAGTCGCTTATGTGTGTCTGCAGAAGCCTCATACAACATGTGAATGGGTTGGTAAGCTGTTTGTTACGGTATTAGAGGGCGCTAAACGCATTGTCATCATAGCACGCCCTTATTATTGCTGTTTGGGTGAAAACCAGCAGACAATCGAGAGAATGGTTGCTCTGAAACTCGGAAAAATGTAGTTGATTGGCAAATGGGATTTTGTCAAGCGGCATTCAAATAAAACTCGCGGGCCGCACTAATATTACATTTTCATATTAAGGTGGGGGTCACGTGTCTGAGACCCCTGGTTAATACATAGCACAAAGCAAAAAAAACGTTGTACGCTGTGTTATTTCCATTTAAATTTCAAAATAGTCTTGTGGCTCCCATAGTTTTCTTTATTTTGTGAAACGGATCAAAATGGCTCTTTGAGTGGTCAAGGTTGCCGACCCTTGCCCTAGGGCAACAACGTTAATATACAGTATGTTTGATGAAACCTGACTATTTGCATGAGTTTATGTAAGTATATATACTTCCATCCATCCATCTATTTTCTACCACTTATTCCCTTCAGGGTCGCTGGAGCCTATCTCAGCTACAATCGGGCGGAAGGCGGCGTACACCCTGGACAAGTCGCCCCCTCATCACAGGGCCAACACAGACAGACAGACAACATTCACACTCACATTCACACACTAGGGCCAATTTAGTGTTGCCAATCAACCTATCCCCAGGTGCATGTCTTTGGAAGTGGGAGGAAGCCGGAGTACCCGGAGGGAACCCACGCAGTCATGGGGAGAACATGCAAACTCCGAGCACAGGATCGAACCCAGGACCTTCGTATTGTGAAGCAGACGCACTGACCCCTCTTCCACCTTGCTGCCCTCGTACATGTACTTGTATAACTAAATTAACTAACTTGACAACATAAAGTTCCAAATGCTTCTATTCCATCCCTGCACATACAATTTCCAGCCCAGCACTAACACCGAGCGCTACAGGAAACAACGTGAATAAATGGAGACATTTGTCATTATAATTCTTACCAATGAAGGAGGGGGCTAGAAACATGTTTGCGTTAAAAAATTCATACGAAGCTCCCAGTCGTTCAGTCATTAAACTTTTACATGCGCTTATCCACGCAAAATGGGGCTCCCAGGGATGGTGTACGGGTCTAGGGAAGGGGACGGCCTTGCGTTCCTTCACTCAACACATCTTTGTTTTCTGTTCTTCAAATCATCACGACATTAAGATTGCAGTTTTACCAAGATAACAATCACTCAATTCCATCAGCCACGAGATTCCCGAGACACTACATAGAGCCAAGCATGCCAGAGAGTCAGATCATCTGATTAAACAGCAGATGAGCGCAGAGATTTTCCCAGCCCAAGTAAACTCTAATCACTTTGAGCAAACAGATCAAACTACTTCGACTCGGGTTTGCTATCACAGAAATGTCTGAAGCTTCATCACAATGCACAACTTGGCCTTGATTTTTTAAAAGGCCACATTTCTTAACGCCACACCATGCAAAGAATCACAAGAGATGTTGAGGAATACTGTATAATCTGCAAAGTTTTTCCACAGTATCAAGTGTACCCAGTGTCCTTTCAGCTTCTACCTTATCAAACTACAACCACCATACTGTTCATACAGTTGTGTTGTATTATCATTCAAATGCCATTTCCATTCGAATGAACAATTTAGCATTCATCGGACTAGTGTGCAGGCAGCGTGGCTTCAGTCCCCACTCAGTAACTAATATTGTGAATGTTAATATCTTTTTGCCACGTGATCGGCTGGTAAACAGTCCAGGTTGTGGTCGGCCTTTCACCGGATATCAAATGGGGTAGGCTAGGCCTGGGCTATTATTTTGACCCGGGTGGCCAAGAAGGCGGGCTCACATTACACCAGTTTTAAAATCTCTGCATTGGCTCCCCGTGTGTTTCAGGATTAATTTTAAAAGGTTCTTCTAATGGCTTATAACTGTTGTTATGGTAGTGGGCCTTCTTATCTTTAAGATTTGATTTAACCCTATGAACCTTCCCGGGCCCTGAGATCCTCTAGCACTCATCTCCTAATTATTCCAAAAGTCAGGACACAAAGTGACGCAATGGCATGTTTCCACCATGTTTCCAAACACTATGGAACAGATTTTGCCGGAAGACCTCAGGGCTGTGGAAAACGTTCATGTTTTTAAGAGCAGGCTTAAGACCCACCTTTTTGATTTGGCTTTTACCTGATATGAATTATTTTATTGAAGATATTTGTATTTTACTTTTTATCCTATTAGTTATGCAAAATTGTATTTGGTTATTTATTTACTTTATATATATATATATATATATGTATATATATATATATATATATATATATATATATATATATATATATATATATACATACATATATATATATATATATATATATATATATATATATATATATATATATATGTCTTGATTGGATTATCCAGAGAATAGTGCTCGATACCGTGGTAGAGCGCAATATGTAGGTGTGGGAAAAAAATCACAAGACTACTTCATCTCTACAGATCTGTTTCATGAGGGGTTCCCTCAATCATCAGGAGATTTTAATGGAAGCATTCACATACAATGGTTTATATAGAGCACAGAGTGGGTGGGTAGAAGCAGGCGTAGGGTGTGGTGATTGGCTCATGTGTTACCTAGGAGGTGTTTCCGTCTGTGGCGGCATGTTGAAATGATTTCACTGCGCTTGTTGAGGGATGATAAATCTGGATGATATATAATAAACAGTTTCTCTTTTAAACATAGGTTGCATCTTTTATTACCACTGTTGTAAGGTGTGCTGGATGCAAGAATTTGCCATGTTATTGAATATTCAACATTATTGTCTTTGAGGTTCCAAATGTGTTTGCTGAGTTCTGTAGAATTCCGCAAAGTCTGGTTTCTAAAGGAGGCGTTGTGATTATTCCATCTTGTTTTGAACGCTCCTTCGGTTAATCCTACGTACGTTTCGGATGTGTTAATGTCCTTGCGTATTACCTTTGCTTGGTAAACGACTGATGTCTGTAAGCACCTTCCGTTGAGAGGGCAATCAGGTTTCTTGCGACAGTTACATTCATTATTGGTTTCAGAGTCGTTTAGTCTGGGGGTAGGCAGTCCTTTTGCAATTGCTTTGTTGTGTTTTGAAATGATTTGTTGCATGTTATTCATACAGCTGTAGCTCAATTTAATGTTGTTCTTGTTGAATATTTTTCTTAGGGTGTTGCCTTTGGGGAAGTGTTTGTCGATCAGAGTGAGGAACTTGCGGTCGATGTTGGTTGAGACGTCTTTGCTGAATGGCGGATTGTACCAGATGATGTTGTTTCGTTTTCTGCTCTTTTTTGGTTGGTTTCCTGGAGTGGGTTCATAGGTGAGGGTGAAGTTGTATCCGCTTTCATCAAGTGCTTTCTGGTACGGAAGGTGCTTACAGACATCAGTCGTTTACCAAGCAAAGGTAATACGCAAGGACATTAACACATCCGAAACGTACGTAGGATTAACCGAAGGAGCGTTCAAAACAAGATGGAATAATCACAACGCCTCCTTTAGAAACCAGACTTTGCAGAATTCTACAGAATTCAGCAAACACATTTGGAACCTCAAAGACAATAATGTTGAATATTCAATAACATGGCAAATTCTTGCATCCAGCTCACCTTACAACAGTGGTAATAAAAGATGCAACCTATGCTTAAAAGAGAAACTGTTTATTATATATCATCCAGATTTATCATCCCTCAACAAGCGCAGTGAAATCATTTCAACATGCCGCCACAAACGGAAACACCTCCTAGGTAACACATGAGCCAATCACCACACCCTACGCCTGCTTGTACCCACCCACTCTGTGCTCTATATAAACCATTGTATGTGAATGCTTCCATTAAAATCTCCTGATGATTGAGGGAACCCCTCATGAAACAGATCTGTAGAGATGAAGTAGTCTTGTGATTTTTTTCCCACACCTACGTATATATATATATATATATATATATATATATATATATATATATATATATATATATATATATATATATATATATATATATAATTATATATATTTTTTCTATTAATCTGCATGTCTTACTTGTATTTTATTATTTATCTCTACACATGGTTGGTGCTATTTTACAAGTTGCATTATTTTTTATTTTCCAATGTTCCTTAGATGAGCCATCTGCCTCAGGGGTTATCGGACGTGCTTGTGGGGGCGCTTTTGTGTTTACTCACATGTCTCCTCTGTACTCAGCCATGCCATTATCTGTCCATATACCAACCCCGTTTCCATATGAGTTGGGAAATTGTGTTAGATGTAAATTTAAACGGAATACAATGATTTGCAAAACATTTTCAACCCATATTCAGTTGAATATGCTACAAAGACAACATATTTGATGTCTAAACTGATAAACATTTTTTTTTTTTTGCAAATGATCATTAACTTTAGAATTTGATGCCTGCAACACGTGACAAAGAAGTTGGGAAAGGTGGCAATAAAGACTGATAAAGTTGAGGAATGCTCATCAAACACTTATATGGAACATCCCACAGGTGTGCAGGCTAATTGGGAACAGGTGGGTGCCATGATTGGGTATAAAAGCAGCTTCCATGAAATGCTAAGTAATTCACAAACAAGGAGGGGGTGAGGGTCACCACTGTGTAAGCAAATTGTCGAATAGTTTTAGAACAACATTTCTCAACGAGTTAGTGCAAGGAATTTAGGGATTTTACCATCTACTGTACGTAAAATCATCAAAAAGTTCAGAGAATCTGGAGAAATCACTGCACATAAGCGATGATATTACGGACTTTTGACCCCTCAGGCGGTACTGCATCAAAAAAGCGACATCAGTGTGTGAAAGATATCACCACATGGGCTCAGGAACACTTCATAAAACCACTGTCAGTAACTACAGTTGGTCGCTACATCTGTAAGTGCAAGTTAAAACTCTACTATGTAAAGCCAAACCCATTTATCAACAATATCCTGAAACGCCGCCGGCTTGGCTGGGCCCGAGCTCACCTAAGAGGGACTAGCCTGCCTTCTCCCGTCAGTCTGCCTTGCTTCCTAATTTGTCTTTGTACAACAAGTGACGACTTTTGTTCTCGGCCCTGTTTATCCTAACTTCCATGCCTAGCCCCTTTTGTGTTTTCTAGCTCCCATGCTAGCTCTTTTGGTTTTGTTTAAGTCTGTTTTATTTTAAAATAAATCCTTTCCTACCTGCACGCTGTGTCCAAGGCCCGTCTGCATCCTTGGGAGAACGAAACCTGCACCACCATGCGACCAACGCGTCACAAATAAGTAGCTAAGGTAACAAACTCAGAGGTGCACAAACAGGAACTAAAGGAGTCCAAAACTAACAGAAAACACAAAATATGATCCGGACTGCGGATCATGACGAATAAAGAAATAAAATATTTGTATTCACAATTTGTTGCACCCATCCAACGCCGTATAAGCCTGTGGTACCGGGGTAGTGGTCGGTTGATTCGCGTGAAAGTGGCGGGCAAACCATTTCACCGCCGGTGTTGTGCCAAAATATAATTGCCTGCCAACAAGTGATTTCCTACGCGGGAGCGTGCACCGCTTGCTAAACCTGAATTGCTTTGCTTCGTCTGTCCACAGCAGATTACTAAGTGTAAGGCAAACACTTTATCTTGGTGGTTATTGTTCCGGTGAGTTTTCTGTGGCTTTCCTTGGCTCGTATGGTTCCGGTGCCACTTCCTGTTTTCGCAACTTGTGATTGGATACTCACTCCCAAGTGAGTGTTGTGATTAATCATTTTCTCCCTGCCTTCTTCTTTTTATTGTGATTTCTGTTTCCTTTGCTCATTAGTCACATTAGTCATTGCTCACACCTGCAACCAATTTCAACCTAGGAGTGCTTAAGCTCGTCACTGACAGCTTGGTCTTGCCGGGTATTGTCTCCTGAACCTCCCACGTGCATGTGCCTGCTTCACTTCGTCAGTCCCGGTAAATTGTCTCTCCTTAGTCCTGTAATCCCTGACCTCTTTGTGTTTGTTTCCCAGCCTCCCTGAGGAACCATGGATTCCGTGTTTAACTTTATGCTGTAATCAGTGCACCCTGACCTTTTTCCCGACCACTGAGGAACCTGTTTTTGTTTGTATATTCATGGTGTGCACTTCTGCCCCATCGCCTTTTGTTACAATTTTTGGACTTATTCAATTTTTCCCTTTTTTTGTAATTCTACCTTCCCTTCCGTCTCTGCATACTGGGGTCACCTCCTTGATCATTTCCTAACAATGAGTATCCAATCACAGCCTAAGGCCAGCGAGGAGGTCTTACTGACAACAACTCGAGATCTTATTTGCTATCCCTATTGTCTATCAACTGTATGTGTCTGTTCACTGACAGTGAAAACACGCTCGTAGATTTTTCTTCATCTATTTTTCATTTTCACACATCTTTGAAAGAAGTTCATGGCCCGTTAAGTACACGCAAAATCCACTTTTAAATAAAGCGGTCTACACAACTTTTAAATTGCACACGCAATCGTAGTACTGTAGATCCCACGCAACGCGCCCACTAATAGTACACCTTATTTTATAGATTGCATGAAGTACCTTTGATCTCAGTAAAATCAAGCCCTAAATGTGCCTAACAAAGGAGTCTGTTTGCCTGTTTATGAATATGCAAAAAAAAAATTGTCATGATCCGTGGTCCGGATCATGTTTTTGTATTTTCTGTTAGTGTTGGACTCCTTGAGTTCCTGTTTGTTTTGGTTGCCATGGTTACTAATTGTGTTCACCTGTCTGTGATTAGTGCTTGCATGCTCACTTGCATCCCAAAGCACTAATCAGAGGCAGTATTTAAGCGTGTCTTTGCCAGTCATTTCATGCAATGCCATAGTTAATGCTATTTGTTTCATGCCATAGTTTAGTGAGGTTTTCGCGTCCATAGTTTCATGTTTCATGTCCTAGGTTTTCTTTTCCCTTAGCTTCTCGTGCTAACAGCACACTTTCCTTTTTGTTTTGGTTCCTGTCAATTCCGCTGTGTAGGATTAGTTGATTATTAAATATGTTCCAACCTGCTACCCTTGTCCGGAGTAGTCCGTTTGCATCCTGGGAGAACACACTCTGCAGTAAGCTGCAACCCCCCCCCCCCCCCCCCCCCCCCCCACTCCCCCAAACCCCGTCATGACAAAAATCCCTGTTTTGGCACGATAATGCCCTTCAGACCAGTCATACTACATGAGTAAGCTGCTTAGGCGGACAGGTTGAAAATATTGATTTGGAAAATTGTGCTCTCCACTCTAATAAATAGGCTTTTAAAAAAAAACCTAAGAAAAAAACCCTGACTTCAAATAAACTCTGAATACTTTGCAGTGCAGCAAATAACTGAAATGCTCAGCAATATGTATGTATATTTGTATTGTTGTTGTATATGTTTATTACTGTATCTAAGAAAGTGTTCTGATATATCGCTGATTACAAATGTTGAGGTACAATTGTTTGGACAGGACGTAATGGAAGGTGATCATTGGGCAGGAAGGAAACATACTGTTCCATTTCCATTATATGACAGGAAATCCTCCCCAATTGGACCCTATTGTTGCCCATCTGGCAGGATGAGACGGGCTCAGATGACATGAGATCACATTTGCTGTGTTTTGGAACAAGTTGATCATTTTTCAGCACACCATAGCAGCTGAAATAAACTTGGAAGTACTTTGTTTTTCGTTCTGAGTACTGGACAGTAGATTACCATAAGATTACAGGGTTTTTTGCTGATAATTACGATGTCAATCGTCCATGAGTGAGATTGTCTTACAATACTACCAATACGGACCGCATGTATTACGGTAAATAAAATGCAATTTGTTTAATGGTGCAAACAATACATAAAAATAACACCACTGGCTGGCTTATGTTGCCATTGGTGGTTTAACAGAACACATTTATTTGACGATTGTCCATATGTTTTACAATTACACCATTTATGTAATATTATTTCCTTTTGTTACATATAATTGTTTGAGCAAAACAAAGTCAATAGTGCGCAAAAACTAAACAAAACCAAAAACTCCTATGTACTACAAATTTAAATCCTGTGTTTTTTATCGTCTAAAGCCTCCTTTATCCAAGGACTTATTCTTCGAGTTTGCAAAACAACAACAAAACGACAAATATATAAGTATATATGTAAGTATATATATATATATATATATATATATATATATATATATATATATATACATATATATATATATATACATTATATATACTTACACATATATATATACATACATATATATATATATATATATATATATATATATATATATATATATATATATATATATATATATGAGATAGGCTCCGACCCCCGCGACCCCGAAAGGGACAAGCGGTAGAAAATGGATGGATGGATGTATACAGTATGTATATTGTGAGAGAATAAAAAACGTACACTATATTGACAAAAGTATTTGGCCACCTGTCTTGACTCACATATGAACTTCAAGTGCCATTCCATTCCTAACCCATAGGGTTCAATATGATGTCAGTCCACCTCTTGCAGCTATTACAGCTTCAACTCTTCTGGGAAGGCTGTCCACAAGGTCGCGCAGTGTGTTTATAGGAATTTTCCAAAAGCGCATTGGTGAGGTCACACACTGATTTTGGCCGAGAAGGCCTGGCTCTCAATCTCCGTTCTAATTCATCCCAAAGGGGTTCTATTGTGTTCAGGTCAGGACTCTGTGCAGGCCAGTCAAGTTCATGTCACGTTTGGGGTTGCAGCTTACTGGGGGTTCGGTCCTGCCAGATGCAAACAGACGACTCTGGACGAAAGGTAGGTAGGAACATGATTTAATATTAACTCTCAAAGAGGTACAAACAAAAAGGAACACAAGGCGATCGTACTTGAGGCTAAAGCTAACTCTTAGCACGGACTACGGACAAGCAATACCCAGGGAACTGTGGCATGAAACAAACAACACGCACGTGGCAAGGCATGAAGCAAACAATGACACCAGACCAAGTGTGGCGAGCAATGTGAATAAATAGCTCTCTGATTAGTGCTTGGCAGCAGCTGAACGTGCCGAACAACAATCAGAGGCAGGTGGAAATAATAAGTAACCATGGTAACTAACAAGGGTGCACAAAAACAGGAACTAAGGGAGTCCAAATCTACCAAAACATAACAAAAACTTGATACGGACTGTGGATCATGACAGTTCATACATACCAGACTCTGTCATTCATGTCTTTATGGACTTTACTTTGTGCACAGGTGCACCGTCATGTTGGAAGAGGAAGGGGCTCGCTCCAAACTGTTCCCACAAAGTTGGGGGCATGGAATTGTCCAAAATGTTTTGGTATTCAACGTTCCTTTCACTGGAACAAAGGGGTTAAACCCGACTCCTGAAAAACAACCCCACATCATAATTCCTCCTCCACCAAATTTCACACTCGGCAAAATGCAGTACCGAAATGTAGCGTTCTCCTGGCAACCTCCAAACTCAGACTGGTCCATCAGATTGTCAGATGGAAAATTGTGATTCATCTCTCCAGAGAACACGTCTCCGCTGCTCTAGAGTCCAGTCAAAAAATGTACTTGGAACACCGTCTTTCCATCACCAGGCTCAATATGCCGCCCCTCCTGGTGTGACGTCACCTGTAGTTTATTAGAAATTGTGCATGTTAAACTATTACTTGGATCACTTAATTGCATGTTTTTGTTGCCATGGTCCATGATTACTTAGAAACTGACAAAGTTAATATTATAAATAATTACATCCATCCATCCATTTTCTACTGCTTGTCCCTTTTGGGGTCGCTGGCGCCTATCTCAGCTGCATTCGGGCGGAAGGCAGTGGATACACTGGACAAGTCGCCACCTCATCGCAGGGCCAACACAGATAGACAGACAACATTCACACTCACATTCACACACTAGGGCCAATTTAGTGTTGCCAATCAACCTATCCCCAGGTGCATGTCTTTGGAAGTGGGAGGAAGCCGGAGTACCCGGAGGGAACCCACGCAGTCACGGGGAGAACATGCAAACTCCACATAGAAAGATACCGAGCCCGGGATTGAACACAAGACTGCTCAGGACCTTCGTATTGTGAGGCAGATGCACAAACCCCTCCTCCACCGTGCTGCCCATAATTACATATAATATAAATAATTACAAAATAACGCCGTCCATAAAGCTGCCGTCGACTCCCCTGAGACACTGGCGTCAAGACACCCGACCGTGGACACACCCCTGTGACTATCAGGTACTATTAAACTCACTAAAACACTAGCAACACAATAGAAAGATAAGGGATTTCCCAGAATTATCCTAGTAAATGTCTCTAAAAACATCTGAATCCGTCCCAATGCAATCACGTATTTTTTTTGTAACTTTTATTTTTTATTTTTTTCTAGTCCTTCGCTATCAATATCCTCAAACACGAATCTTTCATCCTCGCTCAAATTAATGAGGGAATTGTGGTTTTCTCGGTCCGAATAGCTGTTTTTGTTGGAGGCTCCCATTAAAAACAATGTGAATATGTGAGGAGCCATCAAACATGTGACGTCATCGTCTGCGACTTCCGGTAAAGGCAGGGCTTTTCTGTTAGCACCAAAAGTTGCGAACTTCATCGTCGGTGTTCTCTACTAAATCCTTTCAGCAAAAATACGGCAATTTTGCGAAATGATGAAGTATGACACATAGAATGGACCTGCTATCCCTGTTTAAATAAGAAAATATAATTTCAGTAGGCCTTTAAAAGGGCTTCACAAAAAAATCCATAATTCTTTCCATAGGGGTGGCATGGTTCAAATGGTAGAGCTGATTTTACAGCAACTTAAAGGTTCCTGGTTTGACTCCAGCTTCCGCCATCCTACTCGCGGCCGTTGTGTCTTTAGGCAAGACACTTCACACACCTTGCTCCTAATGCAGTGTTTTTCAACCTTTTTGAGCCAAGGCGCACTTTTTTTGTTGAAAAAAAAAATACGAAGGCACACCACTACCAGAAATCATTAAAAGATTAAACTAAGTTGACTGTAAAAAATCGTTGTCGCAATTGTTGGATATGACTTTAAAGCATAACCAAGCATCCATCAATATAGCTCTTGTCTCAAAGTAGGTGTACTGTCACCACCTGTCACATCACGCCCTGACTTATTTGGAGTTTTTTGCTGTTTTCCTGTGTGTTGTGTTTTAATTCTTGTCTTGTGTTCCTATTTTGGTGGCTTTTTTTTTTGTTATTTTCCCGTAGCAGTGTCATATCTTCTTTTGTGCACTCTTCCCCGCACCTGCTTTGTTTTATCAATCAAGAACATTTTAGTTAGCCATCTTTTTTCATGTGAACATTGTTGTCATGCCATGTACGGATGTATTTTGTGGACGCCGTCTCTGCTCCACAGTAAGTCTTTGCTGTCGTCTAGCATTCTGTTTTTGTTTACTTTGCAGCCATTTCAGTTTTAGTTATGTTCTGCCTTGCTTTCCCTAAACTTCAATGCCTTTACTTAGCGGCACTCACCTTCTGATTGTTTTTGGTTTAAGCATTAGATAGATTTTTACCTGCACACTGCCTCCCGCAGTCGCCTGCATATTGTGTGATCACAACTAGCTACCGGCTGCCACCTACTGATATGGAAGAGTATTACACGGTTACTCTGCCGAGCTCCAGACAGCACCGACACTCAACAACGGCACATCATTTGCGGATTAAAATTACTGGTTTTGAAAAAAATATTTTTAACCAAAATAGGTGAAATTCCATAATCTCCCACGGCACACCAGACAATATCTCACAGTACAATAGTGTGCCGTGGCTCAGTGGTTGAAAAACACTTTCCTAATGTGTCGTGGTTAGCCAATGTGTGTGTGAATAGGCGAATGTGACGTATGATGTAAAGTGCTATATATATACAGACCATTTACCATTCACCCTACGTTCACACAATAATGGTGGTGTCACATGGAGGCTCACAGCTCACTGCGGGGTTGTTCTGCCGGGATGCGGAGGGACAACTCCGGACGACAGCGTGAGGTAGGAGAATATTCATTTATCATAAATCATACCTTAAAGGGGAACATTATCACAATTTCAAAAGGGTTAAAAACAATAAAAATCAGTTCCCAGTGGCTTGTTGTATTTTTTGAAGTTTTTTTCAAAATTTTACCGGTCCCCGAATATCCCTAAAAAAAGCTTTAAAGCGCTTGATTTTCGCTATTTGCGATGCGACTATCCAATTCCCTGTGACGTCATACAGTGCTGCCAATGTAAACAAACAACGGCGAATACCACAGCAAGATATAGCGACAATAGCTCGGATTCAGACTCGGATTTCAGCGCCTTAAGCGATTCAACAGATTACGCATGTATTGAAACGGATGGTTGGAGTATGAAAGTATTGAAGAAGAAACTGAAGCTATTGAGCGAATAGCTATTGACGCTATTCCTAGCCATAGCATGGCCGAATAGCTGTGTTAGCATCGCCGGTAAAATGTGCGGACCAAACGATCAGGACTTTCGCATCTCCTGACACTGGAGCAACTTAAATCCGTCGATTGGTAAGTGTTTTTTTCACATTAAATGTGGGTGGAAGGAAACGTAATATAGTTGCAAATGCATCTGCAGGTTATCCATACATCTCTGTGCCATGTCTGCTTTAGCACCGCCGGTAAATAGCATGTTAGCATCGGTTAGCATAGCATGTTAGCATCGATTAGCTGGCAGTCAACATCAACAAAACTCACCTTTGTGAATTTGTTGACTTTATAGTTGCAAATGCATCTGCAGGTTATCCATACATCTCTGTGCCACGTCTGCCTTAGCACCACCGGTAAATAGCATGTTAGCGTTGATTAGCGTAGCATGTTAGCATCGATTAGCTGGCAGTTACCCCGCAACCAAATATGTCTGATTAGCACATAAGTCAACATCAACAAAACTCACCTTTGTGATTTTGTTGACTTTATCGTTGCAAATGCATCTGCAGGTTATCCATACATCTCTGTGCCATGTCTGTCTTAGCATCGCCGGTAAAATGCGGAGACACTCTGGCACATTCAATGGGGGTCTGGCGGCAGACACTTTCGCATCTTCGGGCCAGTGGTGCAACTTGAATCCCTCCCTGTTAGTGTTGTTACACCCTCCGACAACACACCGGCGAGGCATGATGTCTCCAGGGTTCCAAAAAATAGTCGAAAAAACGGAAAATAACAGAGCTGAGACCCAATGTTTACAATGTGTTGAAAATGAAATTACCTCAGAGACGTCACGTTCTGACGTCATCGCAAAAAGAGCGATAAACAGAAAGCCGTTTAATTAGCCAAAATTCACCCATTTAGAGTTCGGAAATCGGTTAAAAAAATATATGGTATATATTGACGCTTACATAGGTCTGGTGATAGTGTTCCCCTTTAAACCAAAAACAAGAAACAAGCAAAAGGAAAACGTGCCGATAGCACGGGATGCCAAGGTAACCACTTAGCACTGGAATCGTGAACTAGAAGCCGAGAAACAATAAATCAACCTACATGACTGTTGCATACAGCAAACAATGAAGCCAGGCCGAGTGTGTCGAGCAACGTGAATAAATAGCTCTCTGATTAGGGCTCGGCAGCAGGTGAACGTGCCTAACACTAATCAGAGGCAGGTGAAACCAATTAGTACCCGTGTTAACCAAAATAAACCCAGAAGTGCACAAAACAGAGTCCAAAACTGACAGAGCATAACTTACCAAAACATGATCCGGGCCACGAATCTTGGCAGGCGGTAAGCTACATTTGTAGCCCCAGCTGTCCTATGGGGTAGATTGCCATGAACCTCACATCACACACAAACTCATGAAATAATTGCAAAAAATGTGTCAGGCTTTCCCCTGACAGTTTGTCTATGTTTTAGTTGTTTCCTCTGCATTTGTCTGTTTCCTCTGTGTTTAGTATCTCCTGTCTTTAGTTCCTGTCTAGTGCTCTTATTTTGTCAGCTTCCTGTCTTGTTCCCTGAGTGCTGTGTTCCTCCTCAGCTGCGGCTGATTGGCACCTGGCCAATCAGCCTTCTCCTATTTGTACCTGCTTTGTCTTGTGTCAGTTGCTGGATCATTGTATTGTCATTCGGACTTGTCATTGCCATATGTTGCTCTTGTCGTGTCTGTGATTCTTTTCAGCTATTACCTGTCGTGCTACATTTTGTCCTGGTCGTCGTAGCGGTAAGCTGTTCTTGTTAGCCATTAGTTATTTCCAGTTTTTTTGTTTGCGATCCTCTAGCTTCCATGCTAAAGTTCCTTTTTGTTTCTTGTTAGCTTCTATGCTAAAGGCCTTTTGTTTATTATCCGCCCACATGCGCACTTTTGGTTTGAACCCTTTGTTTGATTTTGTCTTAGTATCTTTATTAAATCCTGTTTTCTCACTCCATGCCTGCCTCCATCTCTGCATCTTGGGGTTTGACACCAAATAAATCTGACAAAATGCTCCTTTTTAAATAAAGACGTCTGTTTATTATTTGATATATATCTTATACATCTTGATATATTAGTTCTAATACCTGTAAGTCAAAAATAATGGTCATAATATATTCATATATATATTGATAAATATAGAAAACTAATCCAATAATCTACATTTTACTTGGACTTTGCTTTCTTGTAAAAAAACAAAACATGGCTCCCAGCTTCAATATAGGCGCTTCAGGGAGAAAAAAAGCAATACAAAAAAAAATGACACCTGAACATTGCATTTTATCGACTACAACACCTGTCAGCAGCTATAATGACCGTCTTGGCTTAAGACACAGGAAAGTTATATTTTGTCCATATTTTTTTACGTTTTGTTTTGAAGAGCAGTTGAAACATGACTTTTTAACGAGAAACGGGTGATAAAATGATGAATTGGAGGTGGACAGACTGAACATTAGATTACAGAAGTCTTATTTCACACTTTCAAAAAAAAAAGGGAAAAAAAAGAACGACATTTGAAGGAGATGAGTGGAAGAGACTCACTGGAATGAGAAAAGTAAGAATGTGGAAGAAGAAAGCTGAATTGATTATTCACCAAAAAGCTAAATTTGTAAACAGAAAGAATGTGTTTCATGAGAATTTTGCACAAAAAGTAATGCACTGCAATAATGGAAATAATAGTTTGACCCCGATTACGGTTTTAAAGGAATTACCTTTAAATGTAAAATAAAGCAGTTCAATACAGCATGTCCACTATGTTCCAAGAGTGCGTTGTGGATTTTGTGGACAACCATACGGAGCTTGTGCAGGCACTGTTATCGTGTCAGAAAAAAAATAGTCCAGAGAATGCTGAACTTCGTGCACAATTTCCTTTTTTTTTTTTTTTAATTCTCAGTGCACAAAAACAATCCTCCAGCACGCAACCCTCTCCTCTGGGTTCTCTCCGAGAGGTAGCCCGTGTCACTTTTGGCAGGGAGAGACATCCACTCTGATCGATATTTCTGCAGCACAGTTCTTGCACACAACGCAACTAATCATATTCTGCCACATCCTCCCTCTGCAAAGCGTTCAATATGTAGGGATGAAAACGGGAAGGCAGGTTGTTTTCAGGGGCTGCACACATGAAGGAGGCCAGGGATGGAATAGCGGACCCTCCGGTGTCTTGGAGCGTGGTACCGCGGGCTGCAAAAAGGCTCTTCTGTTGTGATGCTTATTCCTCTGAGGAGATGACCACAGTGAGGTCACGAGGAGGCGTCGAAGCTGCAAAGAAAAATAAAAATGAGGGTTAGAAGGAAATATTGAAACATAAACTGGGGAACAAATATTCAGTATTCAAGTAAGAGTAAAACAATGACCTTTGTTTATTTACAGCACTAAACAGTTATTGTTGTTGATATAACACACTTAGAGTAAAAATAAAATGTGCAGATTTTTGGTAAAAAATTATGTGGATGAAACTAAAATTGAGCTGTTTGACCACAATACCCAGCAGTATGCTTGGAGGAGAAAAAGTGAGGCATTTAATCCCAAGAACACCATCCCTACCATCAAGCATGGTGGTGGTAGTATTATGCTCTGGGCCTGTTTTGCTGCCAATGGAACTGGTGCTTTACAGAGAGTAAATCAGACAATAAAAAAGGAGGATTACCTCCAAATTTTTCAGGACAAACTGAAATCATAAACCCAGAGGTTGGGTTTTGGGCGCAGTTGGGTGTTCCAACAGGACAATGAGTCCAAACACACGTCAAAAAGTGGTAAAGGAAGCCTTCCGCCCGATTGTAGCTGAGATAGGCGCCAGCGCCCCCCGCGACCCCAAAAGGGAATAAGCGGTAGGAAATGGATGGATGGATGGAATGGTTCAATCAGGCTAGCATGAAGGTTTTAGAATGGCCTTCCCACTACTGACTTAATAATAATAATAATACTAATGAATTGTAACAAACTTTACGTTTTTCATGAAAACGTGAAAAATACTAGATAAGCACTAGATAAAAACAGAAATAGATAAAGATAGAAATAAAAGCATGAAAGCACTGGATAAAAGAAATAGGCAAGCAGTGTATTTAAAAACAAGAAGGCAGAGAAATTAGATAAAAGCTGTGCTAAAAAGGTGGGTTTTTAGTCCCTTCTTAAAACAGTGGTCCGACTGTGGTGTTTTGATATGGTCGGGGAGAGCGTTCCAGAGTCCGGGTGCGGTTTAGCAGAAAACCCGGCGGCCTGTTGTTTGTAAGTTTGTCCTGGTAAGTATGAGGAGGTTGGTGTTTGAGGAGCGGAGATTGCGGTTAGGAGGTTGAGGGGAAACTAGGTCCTTGAGGTGGGAGGGGGGGGTTTGCGTAAATGCATTGGTGTGTTAGCAGGTTAATCTTGAATTGGGTCCGAAATACAATAGGGAGCCAGTGGAGTGATTTGAGGATGGGTGTGATATGATCATGCTTGCGCACTCTCATCAGGATCCTCGCGTGTGGACAATGCTGAAGAAATAAGTCCATGTAAAAAAAAAAAAAAAAAATTGCTGAACTGCACCAATTTTGTCAAGAGGAGTGGTGAAAAATTCAACCAGAAGCTTGTGGATGTCTACCAAAAGCGCCTTATTGCAATGAAATTTGCCAAGGGACATGTAACCAAATATTAACATTGCTGTATGTATACTTTTGACCCAGCAGATTTGGTCACATTTTCAGTAGATCCATAATAAATTCATAAAAGAACCAAACTTCATCAATGTTTTTTGTGACCAACTAGTAATCACTCTATCACAAAAATATAAAAGTTGTAGAAATGATTGGGAACTCAAGACAGCCATGACGTTATGTTCTTCACAAGTGTATGTAAACTTTTGACCACGACTGTATCAGTTGAATGTCCACGCTCATCAATCACATCAATTATGCCAAGACAGATACTTCTTAGAGAGGGTTGACTATAGTTTCAGGTATTCCAAGTTAGGTCTCCACACATCACAAAATGTATGTAAGTTACCAGATATCTCATATCTCAGTTTTTCAATGTGGAGGAGTCCCACTAGCTCCTTCAACCAGGCTTTGAACTTAAGTGGTGAGTTAGATTTCCACACTCTCAAAACGCATCTCTTTGCTATGACCATACCAAAGGCCACCACTGTGCTAACATTCCGACCCATCTCGTCTAAAGTGTTAGAAATGCCAAATTAATGGCTTTTAAAGCCAATCATAAACGCCATCTGGATGATGGTGTCTTCAACCACTAGCTTGAAACAACAGAAGAAATAATAGCTTGGTAAACTTTAATAGAATAGAGAATAGAGTTGTATTTGTCATTATTACAGTGAACAGGTTCAGGTTCAAAGAACAATGCAATTGGAGCAGTAATTTATTACTATAAATAGAAAAAAAAAGATAAAAAAGAAGATATGTATCTATCTATATATATATATATATATATATATATATATGTATATATCCACACACATGCATGTATATATATATATATATATATATCCATCCATCCATCCATCCATCTTCTTCCGCTTATCCGAGGTCGGGTCGCGGGGGCAGCAGCCTAAGCAGGGAAACCCAGACTTCCCTCTCACCGGCCACTTCGTCTAGCTCTTCCTGGGGGATCCCGAGGCGTTCCCAGGCCAGCCGGGAGACATAGTCTTCCCAACGTGTCCTTGGTCTTCCCCGTGGCCTCCTACCGGTTGGACGTGCCCTAAACACCTTCCTAGGGAGGCGTTCGGGTGGCATCATGACCAGATGCCCGAACCACCTCATCTGGCTCCTCTCGATGTGATATATATATATATATATATATATATATATATATATATATATATATATATATATATATATATATATATATATATATATATATATATATATATTAGAGATGAGCTGTTTGCGGTCTCACAGAGTCCGTGGATAAACCGGTTGACATGACGAAAAAATTGATTTTAATTAGATTCGGGCGGGTGGCGGTTGAACCATCCGGAAATATTTGATAAGCATGGTTCTGTGATCAGCATCCTTTGCCATTCAAAGTGCCATTTAAGACCCGTGTCATAAAGCGAAGAAGACAATAAGAGACGCTATTATTCTCCTGAGTGACTGCCGGTAGTCACCCAGACAATAAGTATTAGGGCGTGCTATGAAGCCATTGGCTTTGTCGCCTACTATAACATGTACGATCTGCTTGTCAGTCCAGCATCATGTTGTGTTTAGCTTCTGCGGCAACACGTACACGACTGCAAGGCATACTGGGTGACACAGAGTACACTAATGGTTGTGATATAAACAATTTTAACACTCTTAGTAATATGCGCCACGCTTTGAAGCCACACTAATTAAGAACGACAAACACATTTCGGGAGAACATCCTCACAGTAACACAATATAAACGCAACACATCAAATACCCATAATCCTTTGTATTCACTTCCTGACTATTTTATACACCCCGTTAGCAGCAAACCCCGCCCCCCCCCCGTGCGTCGGTAAGGTGGGCAGGGTTGTTGGACGTGGGGGTGTAAAATATATTCAGGGATGTCACGGATACAAAGGATTATGGGTATTTGTTGTGTTGCGTTTATGTTGTGTTACTGTAAGGATGTTCTCCCGAAATGTGTTTGTCAATCTTGTATCGTGTGGCTTTACAGCGTGGCGCATATTAGTAAGTGTTAAAGTTGTTTATATCACAACCATCAGTGTACTCTATGTCATCCAGTATGCCTTTCAATTTTGAACGTGTAATTGCGGAAGCTGCACACAACATGTTGCCGGACCAACAATCGGTTCGTACATGTTGTTGAAGGTGTCTAAGGCAATGGCTTCACAGCACGCCCATATTCTTGTAATCGGGATGAACGCAATTGGATAGTCGCGGGAACATTAGCGGCTCCAATTGTCTTCATTACTCTGTGAAACAGGTTTAAATAGCTCTGTGAGTGGTAAAGGCGGACAACCTCTGATGTATTTCAGCGGGCGGGTATGGTCCTGATAAAATGTAGGTTCGGGTGGACGACGGGTGGGTGACGACTTTGGTGATGCGGATGCGGATGATATAATTGCCTATCCGGCGCAACTCTAATATATATATATATTTATATGTATATATATATATATATATATATATATATATATATATATATATATATATATATATATATATATATATATATATATATATATATATATATGAGACCGCATTGCGGCAGAAAATAAGCAGCTGTTAACAAGAAATTAAGAAGTAGATTAATACGAGTGTTAGTAAGAGTCTGGAGCAGGGGTCCGCAACTCAAACCGTTTAAAGAGCCATATTGGACCAAAAATACAAAAAACAAATGTGTCTGGAGCCGCAAAAAATGAAAAGCCTTATATGAGTCTTATAAAGAAGGCAACAGATGACGTAAGTGTCTATATTAGCTATAATATCCCACTATCAAAATAACTATGTGTCGCAGGCTGAAGCAAATCTTTATTGACAGAAATGTTGAAATGTAATTTTTATTCTACACATTTTTACAACATAAGAAACCATTAGTAAATCAGAGGCTACTCAGAAGGTGAGATAACTCATGGAAATGATAAGCTTTTAATGGCCAAAAGTATAGATGTGTGTGTCCAAGCTAAAGGAAACATCAGGCTGTCTTCTTTTTATAGATTTATTACAATCTTTGTAAGCTGGGTAACATTTGCTGTGGTCTGGAACAACACGGCACTCAAACAATTATCAGAAATGTAGACAATGTGTCATGAGACATGCAAAGCTAAATTATATATGAATGAGCTCAAATATAGCTACAAATGAGGCATAATGATGCAATATGTACATACAGCTAGCTTGAATAGTATGTTAGCATGGATTAGTTTGCCGTCATGCACTGACCAAATATGCCTGATTAGCACTCCAACAAGTCAATAACATCAAAAAAGTGCTCTAAAGTGCATTCACCCACAGCCTAAAAGGTTTGGTGGACAAAATGAGACAAAGAAGGAGTGGAAGATTTTAGATGTAAACAAACTGTTGCATCACAGTGCACACCATGGTGAGTTCAACAACTGTCGAAGTTAGTAGGACAAAACAATGTTCACCTAATACTCTCATCAGTGAAGCATTCACACACAAATATTAAACAGTGGGCTTTTTAATAATTGGGAAGGTTTGTGTCGTGTTTGTCCTCAAACAAAAAACATACTAAAACAAAAACATAATTTTTCCCCCCATCTTTTTCCATTTTTAATCCGTTTTAAAAAACTGCTCCAGGAAGCTACTAGGGCAGAGCTGGAGAGCCGCATGCGGCTCGAGAGTCGCGGGTTGCTGACCCCCGGTCTAGAGTGAAGATACTATAAGGACTGCTGGCGGTCCAGCATTGTCACAGTCATTACACGGCACATATTTTAAGAAGAGGCCAGAAAATCCATAAATTACTAATCCTGTTCGGTCCTCCATCTTAAGTGTACTTTGAATTTTAGTCCTTGAGTTGACGCCCCTGAGGTGGAAACTTGTCCAGGGTGTACGCCCCCTTCCGCTCGATTGTAGCTGAGATAGGCACTAGCGCCCCCCGCAACCCCAAGGGGGAATAAGCGGTAGTATATGGATGGACGGATGGAGTTGACGCCCCATATTTTAATTGTTTGGTTTCCTGATACGGACCCGCTCTTTTTAATTATACAAGTAGGTGAACCTTTAGGGAGGCTATTTCAAAAGCTTAATTTGAGCCTGCTTTATTATTTCATAAACCAGACCAAAAGCAATGTTGAAGAATCTGGAGGTACCATATTTTCCGGATAATGGGGCGCACCGGAATATAAGGTGCACTGCCGATGAATGGTCCATTTTTTTTTATTATAGGGCGCATTAAAGGAGTCATATATTTTTTTTCTAAATGTAAAACACACACCGCTTTCTGACAGTCACTTCAGGATGCGCCGTTTTGTCTTATTTACATGGCTCACCTTCGGCAGCAACTTCTCCCGGTCATCTTTGTTGTAGCGGTGTAGCATGCAAGGACGGGGGTGGAAGAAGTATCAAAAGAAAGAGCTGAGTGTTTTAATGACATTCTGACTTTACTTCAATCAATAAAGGAGCAGCATCTCCTCATCCGCCGGAAATGTGTTCAGTGAAAAAACGTCCGACGGGAACACTCTAATTACTAAAGTTCCTTGGGTGAATAATGTAAACTCACTATACCGGTATGGTTTAGCGCTTTCATGGCAGCTATGGGTCATAATTTTACACTACTTTATATCAGATATGGCAACAGCTGAGGATGAATATCTCATAACAAGAAGATAGAGAAAAACAAGAAACTTATCGAGTTCATAATCGACACGGACTACAAAGGCGGAGGCGCGCAAATTATGCAGAACCCAAATACAGATCAGCAGGTACCAGAAGATAAAAAAAGGTTGCTTTTGCATAATATTGCAACAAATCATTAAAACATTTTGATAGATTTTTGAGCGCCGTGTGTCAAGTTCTATATTTTCAATGGAACATATTAACATGGTGTTGTTTACTTGAGTCATATTGCAGTCTACACTTATTTCTTATGTGTGACTGGCATCTATTGGTCAAAATTATCATTTCATTATGTACCAAATACAATTGCTTTGAGGTTGGTAAGCAAAACCAGAATTATTCCAAATATTAAGCCCACTGTGGAGTTTTGAGAGAAAAAAATATATTTTGTAGTGCGCCTTATAGTCTGGAAAATACGTTAACATTTTTCATGAATCTACTGTATCAGTACCATTGGCACACAACAGCCTTGTGTATGTGCATATGTGCATGTCACCATTCTTGACCTTGCACTTTGGTTTGAACATCTCACTTTCCCGCCTTCAAAAGTGCTTCTAGTCATCATTGCCAAATAGATCAATCGCTTGTCGTTTCTGACCATAAATCTTTTATCCACAAGTCATCTGGTTTGTGGGCATTTGCACACTTTAGTCGAGCTTTAATCAGTCAGTGGATAATTTCAGACCTTTCGAACGGAATCTGCTGTTCCTGTTCTCATCCAATAATTTTACTACTAAGCTTGATGACCTAATTGAGTGTGTTCTGGGGCTGAGTGACCCATAACAGGCCGTTATGTTCAAAGTCATAAATTAATCAGTTTTCTTAGAAAACAAAAACACTGCTGATATTCAGTGAAAATGTGCTCACTGTTGACTTGAGATTTAAGCTTAGGATTGTATTCCATTTTTTTTCCAAAGTATTTGTATGACTTAACTTGTTCTATTGTGTTGTCCTTCATGATGTGTTGTTCCTTTATAAAACCCGGGCCTTCGCTGCTGGCCTAACATAACCAGAAATCATGATAAAAATTAGAGACGAAATTAATGTTTTATATACATTCCCTAAATATTTTAAAGGATATATATTCTCTTCATGTCATATTATGCTCTTTCTAGTGCTGTTGTTTTTAGGTCACAGTTTGTATCCAATCAGAATTCGGCTATCTTATGTTGCTATGCTGTACCAAATCTGCCCGGAGCCTTCAGAATCAACAATGCGGACAACCGTGCAATTTAAGTGAACATACCAGTGATAGACAGTTGCCATAGCCAATCAGATCAAGAGTTGTCAGTAAGGTCTTCTAGCTGGCCTTTGATTGGACACTCACTAGGGAGTCCCAAGTGAGTATCCAATCAGAAGTTGCGAAAACAGGAAGTGGCACAGGAGCCATATGAGCCATAGAAAGCCAAAGAAAACTTGCCGGTTCTCACAAAGGAAAGCAACATGTTGATTAGGTGGCAGATATATGTTTGCGCAGCCATTTTCAAGAAGGATACTTAAAGGCCTACTGAAACCCACTACTACCGACCACGCAGTCTGATAGTTTTTATATCAATGATGAAATATTAACATTGCAACACATGCCAATACGGCCGGTTTAGTTTACTAAATTACAATTTTAAATTTCCCGTGGAGTTTCTTGTTGAAAATGTCACGGAATGATGGCGTGTATGATGACGCGTGCGCGTGACGTCTCAAGGTGGGAGGGGACATAGCACAGCACCACTAGCGGCTAAAAGTCGTCTCTTCTCATCGCGCAATTACACAGTATTTTGGACATCCGTGTTGCTGAATCTTTTGCAATTTGTTCATTTAATATTGGAGACGTCAAAGTACAAAAATGGAGGTGGGAAGCTTCAGCCTTTAGCCACACAAACACACGGTATTTCCTTGTTTAAAATTCCCGGAGGTGAAGCTTTACTATGGATCAGAGCGGTCAAGCGAACATGGATCCCGACCACTGGTCAACCGGCAGGTTTCAGTGAGAAAATTGTGGTAAAAAGTAGCCTCTTACCGAAGATCAGCGGAACTTCTGTCGTGCTGCTGCTGCCGTGACTAATTCCCTCAGAGACTGGCGTCAAGACACCCGTGGCCACACCCCTCTGGCTATCAGGTACTATTTAACTTACTAAAAAACTAGCAACACAATAGAAAGATAAGGGAGTTCCCAGAATTATCCTAGTAAATGTGTCTAAAAGCATCTGAATTGCTCACAATGCAATAGCCTTTTTTTTTTTTACTTTTTATTTATTTATTTTTTTTTCTAGTCCTTCGCTATCAATATCCTCAGCCAAGAATCTTTCATCCTCGCTCAAATGAATGGGGAAATTGTCGTTTTCTCGATCCGAATAGCTCTTTTTGTTGGAGGCTCCCATTAAAAACAATGTGAGGATGTGAGGAGCCATCAACGGGTGACGTCGTCGTCCGCGACTTCCGGTAAAGGCAGGGCTTTTCTGTTAGCGACCAAAAGTTGCGAACTTTATCGTCGATGTTCTCTACTAAATCCTTTCAGCAAAAATATGGCAATATCGCGAAATGATCAAGTATGACACATAGAATGGACCTGCTATTCCCGTTTGGATAAGAAAATCTCATATCAGTAGGCCTTTAAGAGAAACTACATCTTGTGATACGAGGTCGACGATGAAATGTGGAAATGCTCGGCCTTTCCACTCAAATCAACCGACTATGAGGGGCTATTCGGCGCCGAATGTGTGCTACAAATAGTATAAATAGATAGGCGCATCATAGGCGGTCCTCCGACAGACCCCAGCTCCGGCAGCCTCCTGCAGCTGTGAGCAGGTGCCGGTCGTCCTGGGTTTCCCTTCCCAGCGGATACAGTTCCCCACAGCGAAGAAGTGATGTTGGAGTCTGGCCTCTCCCTCGTCGAAAAAGACCGCAACAGCGGAGTGAGCGGAGGATGGTTGCATGGAAGCTCCACGACGGTCACAAAGGCGGGAGAAGGCTGCAGCAGATATGGGCCCCCAATTGTCTTCGTCTCCATGCCATTGGACCCTGGCCTTCTCTTTGCCAAGGACAGTGTGGTGGCAGTCTGTGCACCAGTCTCCCCACTTTAAAAGATTCCACGCACAGGCGAGCTCCTGAAGGCAATCCCACCAACGGGAGGACAATCATACTCGATTCAAGGGATTGCCGACAACAAATAGTGAGTTCAAATATTTAATTTTTTCATCTTTAATTTTGACAGTACCACATAAGATATGTTTTAATTACTGTTGCGGGTTTATTGATTTTTAAATGCGCCAGAAAACAACCCGTTTTGTACACGGTTGGTGGTGATTCAACGTCCACTAGTGTGTAAATTTGTTCCTGTAAAGTATTTCTCCAGCAATGGTCATGTGGTGACATAAATGATGGTATTTTGAGAGGTAATCATTGAAGTCGGACATCACTGAAGGCCTAGGTGGGAAATGCACGGCCTGCCCACTGCTAAAACCAATAACTGTTTTGAAAGTTTAGAGGTCAAGGCAGTTGTGTTTTCACCAATCAGCAATTTGTCATGACTCCCAGGATGCAAACTGACTTTTCCTGACAACGGAAGAAGGTAGGAACATTATTTCATTATCTAGACTCAAAAAGTAAAAACAAAAGGGTGCACCAGGCGAAGGCACTACTCAGTGTAGGATACAAAACCTAACACTAAGACAGGACTATGGACAAGAAACAAAACTTGCTAACTGTGGCATGAATAAGCAACACTTACTTGGCAAGGTATCAAAACTTACATGTACACGGCATGAATCGAACAATTCAGAGCATGAATCTATGGCATGAAAAGTATCAATGTCGCCAGGACGACTGACTGGCAAAACAGGCTTCAATAAAAGTCTCTTGATTAGAGCAGGTGCGTTTTTTACATGAGGCAGGTGAAACTAATGGGTCGTCATGGTCACTAAACAAGGGAGCGTGAACAGGAACTAAAATAGTCCAAAATTACAGAAAATAACAAAAACATAATCCAGACCACCGCCGAACATGACACACTTGAGTCCACTTTTAACCATAGTAGTGTCCATAATAACTGTGTCATCTGAATTTTTGATAGGCGATTCCCGGGCTAGTGGTTATGCAATCATTGGTGTGTAATGTGTACAGTACTGGAAATATTACGGATTGTAGTGGGGCTCCTGTAGGGATGGTAAGTGATGTGCTGAAATAACCGTTAACCCTGACCTTGTTAAAAAAGATAGGACTCAAACAATCAGGTGTAGGCTAACCTTTATCTGGAGCAGCTTAGATCAAATGAGTGTGGTGTTTAATGGTAAATGGGTTTTGCTTGAATAGCACTTTTCTACCAACAAGATACTTTGCTTTGAAACTATCACCACATTTACCGATTAGTGATGAAACATCAGGATCAACTGGGAGTAAAGGATATTTCAAAATGGTCACATTTGGATCAAGTATAGAACTCACAAACTTCCGGTTGGGAGACGACAACTCTACTACCTGAGCCACGCTGCCCCAATGCACCAAACAAAAATCCACAAACGCTAGCCGGACAAGAGACTCTGACTTTTCAAGGTGGGTGGTGGCTCTGTGTAGGAGTGTCAGCACAGCATCATCCACGCCTCTGTGCTGGTAGTAAGCAAACTGGAGTGGGTCAGCGTATGTGCTGGCATCAGTTTGAAGGTGATAGAGGACAGACCTCTCAAGAGACTTCATGATCAGAGATGTTAGTGCGACAGGACGGTATCCTTTTAGTCAGAAACCTTCCCAGTCCACGGCGATGTGAAACTGTCGATGGTGACAATGGTATTCCAGCAGTTTCCAGGTCATGGCGGGCTTGAGACTTAGTGGTTCCTATGATGTTTGTGAATATCTTCACCAATTTACTTTCATTTGAGACCTTGGCAAAGTGGTGACACATCTAAATGAGTCGTACTGTTGTTCTGAAATGTCTCTAAAAGGCTTCCCAACTGGTGTAAATTTATAATCTTAGATCTTCACAGAGTTCCTTAGGTTCTTCCATTGTTCTGATCCAATCAGTTCTGTCTAGGGATGTAACGACATGAAAATGTTATATCACGGTTATTGGGACCTACATGATCACGGTTATCATTATTATCGCGGTATTGTTGAATGTACTGATCTAAACAAAGCTAAATATTTCAAATAACTAAAATAATTAGGCACATTGTGAGAAACCCCACAATTGTTTTGCGTTTCTTATGTTGCACTTAAAGTGTTTTAGTCTTAATATTTTCTCTATTTTAATGGCTAAGCTTGTATTGTTTTGAATATTGGTTTGTACTGTAGCACTTTAAGATTTATTTAAATGAAAAGTGGGTGATAAATCAAATTTATTATTATTCATTATTTCTGGCAGGCATTTTCGTGTCCTACTCTGATCAGCAGTCCTTGAACGCAGCGTAACAACACCTGCAGTCTCGTGTTTTTCTAAGTACAGAAGGATCACGCTTTTTAAAAGAGCCCAACATCTGTGTTCAATGTACACAATTTAATACCTGAGTTGGTCAGACAGCAGTGTTTATGTAAGTTTAGATCAAGGTACCGCATTTTTCGGAGTATAAGTCGCTCCGGAGTATAAGTCGCACCTGCCGAAAATGCATAATAAAGAAGGAAAAACAACATATATAGGTCGCATTTTTTAGGGAAATTGATAAAACCCAACACCAAAAATAGACATTTGAAAGGCAATTTAAAATAAATAAAGAATAGTGAACAACAGGCTGAATAAGTGTACGTTATATGACGCATAAATAACCAACTGAGAAGGTGCCTGGTATGTTAACGTAACATATTATGGTAAGAGTCATTCAAATAACTATAACATATAGAACATGCTATACGTTTACCAAACAATCTGTCACTCCTAATAGCTAAATCCCATAAAATCTTATACATCTAGTCTCTTATCTGAATGAGCTAAATAATATTATTTGATATTTTAGGGTAATTTGTTAATAATTTCACAAATAAGTCGCACCCCCGGCCAAACTATGAAAAAAACTGCGACTTACAGTCTGAAAAATACGGTGTGTTGTTTTTTAATCGGGAAAGACGTTAATGTGTCTTGTTTGAATGTTACCTAGTGACTGGTAACAGTCAGTTAATGAGTTCATCAAAGTACATATAGCAATCACGTATTTGGATCATTTTAATTTTAATTGGTTATGCTAACCGTCGGGAGTGTTAACGCGGTTATCAATGATACTGTTCATCGTTACATCGACATTGCTCGTTATGAAACGACCTACCCCAACTAAACTTATGTCAACAAGATTCAAGCTATTTGATTTTGTGCATTGAACCAACAAGCTTTGCTCTCTAAGACCAACATTTTTTTTTTCAGTGCGTTCAAGGAACGATGAGCGGAGTAAGAACGAACGTCCGAAGAAATAATAAATAATAATAATAATAGATAATTTTTGTTACGCACTTTTCTTTTTTAAATACTATAGTACAACCCAATATTTACAATCATAAAAGCTTAGCTATTACAACAGATACAATACTAGGACTAAGATACAATAAGGGAAGCATAAGAAATACAAAACATGCAAAATAGGAGGTTTTCCAACAGTCTGTATCTATTTTAGCTATTTTTATAAATGTACAACTTGGTCAAAAGATTTCAGTGTGTGTATAAGCATTTTTAGAGCACATTCAACAAAACCGCGATAATATTGAAATACCTGTTTTTATATCGTTACATCCCAAACCTGCAGCTTGGATGGCGCACTCGCGCAAAGCTCTTCGGGTAAATTTCGCCATTTATAGAGGAATAGGCAACATACGTCACTAAAATCTCAAATTCCAAGCAGCTCATTCTGAGAAAGTTTGGAACAAGGCAAGATTGCTTTAAAAATACCTCCGACATGTCTCCATGGTTTGAGTTCACATTTTGTGGATTTATTGAGATCCCAAATAAACAAAAACGGGTACCAACAGATAACAAAAGTTGGTTTTGGATAATGGTATATCTTTGAGTTTTACAGTTTTACTTTTAATGCCAAATTCATGCATTCAATTGTGTTGCTGAACTTCATTGATTAATATCCAAATATTGGCAG
The DNA here is from genome assembly GCF_033978795.1 of Nerophis ophidion. Classification (NCBI taxonomy): domain Eukaryota; kingdom Metazoa; phylum Chordata; class Actinopteri; order Syngnathiformes; family Syngnathidae; genus Nerophis; species Nerophis ophidion. The sequence continues at coordinate 31,385,870 of NC_084630.1, forward strand.
TATAATTGTGGCAGAGTCACGGTTGAACGATAGTTTAGGCCGGGGGGGGCAGCAACCCGGAGCTCCCTGGAGCTTTTTCAAAAATGTATGGAAATGGGGTGAAAAATATGTTTTTTGTTGTAATTTGGTTTCTGTAGGAGGACAAACACAATATGGACTTCCTAATTGTTTGAAATCCCACTGTTTGTGTTTATGCTTCACTGATGAGAGTATTTGGCACGCGCCGTTTTGTCCTACTAATTTCAGCGGCCGTTGAACTCACCGTTGTGTGGACTATGACTCAACGGTTTGTTTACATGAAGAGCTTTCTCCGAAGCTGCCACAGAAAGACTTGTTTTATGCCACTCTTTCTTTGTCTCATTTTGTCCACCAAACATTTTATGCTGTGGGTGACTGCACAAAGGTGAGCTTTGTTGATGTTATTGACTTGTTGGAGTGCTAATCAGGCATATTTGGTCACTGCATGGCTGCAAGCTAATCCACGCTAACATACTGTTTAGGCGAGCTTTATGTACATATTGCGTCATTATGTGTCAGAGTTATTTGGTGACGAACCCCAAGATGCAGAGATGGAGGCAGGCATTGAATGGGAAAACAGGGTTTTAATTTAAAATACTACAACTGGAACAAACAAAGGGTACAAACAACAAGCACGCACGTGGGCGGATATAACAAACTAAGGGCTATGAACAAACAAATCGGAAGCCGGGAACAAAAAACAGTAAGCTACAAAACATCTACCAAATATAGCTTACCGCTACGCTGCAATCACACGACCAGTAGGAATGACAAGTAGAAAATGACATTGACACGACAATACAATGATCCAGCACTGACTGGAGGAACAAAGCAGGTTAAATAGGAGCTGGCTGATTGACATCAGGTGTGACCAGATGCCAATCAGCTGCATCTGAGTGAAAACAGGACACAGGGAGACAGACAGGAAGCCGAACCAAAATAAGAGCACTAGACAGGAACTAAGGACAGGAAATACTAAACACAGAGGAAATAAACAAATGCAGAGGAAAAAACTAAAACATAGTCAAACTGTCAGAGGAAAGCCTGACATTATGCCTCGTTTGTAAGTATATTTAATTTCCTTTACTTATGTCCTCTGTGCATTTAGTTTATTTTTCCATGTTTCATAATTATCTGTATGTAATATAGGCTGCATTTCTGATAGTTATTTGTGTGCCATGTTGTTCCAGACCACAGCAAACGTTCCCCAGCTTGCAAAGATTGTAATAAATCCATTAGAAGAAGACAGCCTGCCGTTTCCTTAAACTTGGGCACACACATCTATACCTTTGGCCATTCCGAGACAGTCATTTCCAGGAAATATTTCACACTCCGAGAGGTTTTACTAATGTTTTCCAATGTTGTAAAAATGTGTAGAATAAATATTATATTTCAACATTTCTGCCAACACAGATTTGCGCCAGCCTAAGACACAGTCATTTTGATAGTAGGCAAACATGGCTAATTGAGACACTTACATCATGTGTCGTTTTCATTAAAAAGTTAAAGTTAAAGTACTAGTGGTTAGAGTGTCCGCCCTGAGATCGGTAGGTTGTGAGTTCAAACCCCGGCCGATCATACCAAAGACTATAAAAATGGGATCCATTACCTCCCTGCTTGGCACTCAGCATCAAGGTTTGAAATTGGGGGTTAAATCACCAAAATGATTCCCGGGCACGGCCACCGCTGCTGCTCACTGCTCCCCTCACCTCGCAGGGGGTGATCATGGGTGATGGGTCAAATGCAGAGAATAATTTCACCACATCTGGTGTGTGTGTATAACACTTATACAGGTCTTTTAGTTTTTTGCTGCTCCATACTGATTACTTTTTTGTATTTGTGGACCAATATGGCTCTTTCAACATTTTGGGTTGCTGATGCCCGTTTTAGTCATTTTGAGCTGCAGTTTGACATCCATCACTTGTATGCCTCATCGTTAAACAAGCGCTGTCAATGTTATGGCGTCTTTAAACGCATGCATCACTGCCCCTGACTGCTCTATAAAGCAGAAGCACATGTTCCACAGCATCCATCCTCTCTGTAACTACAATTTTATTGTACTGATAGGGGTGTAACGGTACACAAAAATGTCGGTTCGGTACGTACCTCGGTTTAGAGGTCACGGTTCGGTTAGTTTTCGGTACAGTAAGAAAACAACAAAATGTAAATTTTTTGGTTATTTATTTACCAAATTTGTAAACAATGGCTTTATCCTTTTAACATTGGGAACACTATAATAATTATGCCTACGTTAATCCACATTAAACTGCCTCAATTTGTTGGTCAGATTAAATAAAATGACAAAACTTTTTCTTCTACACATAAAAAGTGCACCATTAAACAGTTTCAAGTCAACTCATCATGCCTAATTTATTACAGCATTTGGGAAGCCTGTAGTTGACTTTTATTATGTAAATGTTATATTTGTATCAACATGTGATAGCAGGGACCCTGCCATTCAAAACTAGGCTGCTACATTACTAATGATTAATGTAACTATAGCTGAAAAAATAGCACAACAGCAATAGGAGACTATTCATCTCTAAACACCATGGAGTTCAATGAAATGACAGACAGCCAGGGCTTTGCTGCCCCTAACACACACACAGCAAAATGAGCTAACGTTACGCTAAAAGCTAATTAGCCTTCACCTCAAGCCAGAACTGTGAGCGAGCTGAGCTGCAGTTTAAGTTTCTAGAAAGTCAACGGGCTCATAGTGATGTTTAGAAAGTAGTTGAATTGTAAGTGTTTATTATCATTTTGGGGAGAGTCCCCTGCTCCCCTGCTAAACGAATATCTGCTCGACGCTGAAGCAGTGCCAGTGACTCCATGCGCTCTGAATACGCACTGCTGATTGGCTGTTACAACGCTCTGAATGTGCACTGCTGATTGGCTTTGTATGTAACCAATCAGATGGTTGTGTGGGCGGGTTAATGATGGGTGCTCGGACAGAGGCAGAAAGCAGAGCAGCTTGTGAAGACTTACAAGCTCGTTCGGTATGCCCGCGTGCCGAACCGAAACCCCCGTACCGAAACGGTTCAATACAAATACACGTACCGTTACACCCCTATGTACTGATATTTTTTAAAGGGGAACATTATCACCAGACCTATGTAAGAGTCAATATATACCTTGATGTTGCAGAAAAAAGACCATATATTTTTTGAACCAATTTCCGAACTCTAAATTTTGGCGAATTAAACACCTTTCTGATTATCGCTCTCTTTGCGACGACGTCACGCTGTGACGTCACATCGGTCGTCAGCGCCATGTTTCCCTACCACATCGAGTCAAATCAGCAAGACTGTCTGGATATCCTGCGACACTCAAAGCAGATGCATTCTTAACGATAAAGTCAACGAAATCACAAAGGTGAATTTTGTTGGTATATCAATGCGAAAGTCCTGATTGGTTGGTCTGCACATTTTATTGGCGATGCTAACGCAGAAAAGCGTTAGCATGGCCGAATAGCGTCAATAGCTATTCGTTCAATAGCTTCGGTTTCTTCATCAATTTCGGTTTTGCTATCTGCCTCCATACTCCAACCATCTGTTTCAATACATGCCTAATCTGTTGAATCGCTTAAACCGCTGAAATCCGAGTCTGAATCCGAGCTAATGTCGCTATATTTTGCTGTGCTATTCGCCGTTGTTTGTATTGGAATCGCTATGTGACGTCACAGGGAAATAGACAGTGCCATGGCACATAGCGAAAATAAAGCACTTTAAAGCTTTTTTTAGGGATTTTCCGGGAGATGTAAAATTTTGAAAAAAACTTCGAAAAACAAAATAAGCCACTGGGAACTGATTTTTATTGGTTTTAACCCTTCTGAAATTGTGATAATGTTCCCCTTTTAAATGTTGTCTGCAGAAAAAATGAAAGTCAAGTGCGGTATGTGAGCAAGCATTGGCACTGCAACAGTGCAACAGAATGCAAAACACCGGGAGCCTGAGACAAAAAGATGCACAATGGAATGACTCCAAGGTTGTTGTTTTTTTTATCAATGCAAGTCATCTTCAAGTCAGATCCTATCACAAATGCACTGACAATATGCTTGAAGATAAGATAAGAAACATTTAGTTTGTACTGAACAATGCGCTTAAATAATCATAATTAATAATACAAGTTGGACAAATTTATACTGTCTGTCAGTAAAAAAAAAAAAATATATATATATATATATATATATAAAAAGCTGATCTTGCTAAAATTTTTGTTTTTCCTTGTGTTCTGCCTGATCCTCCTATTCCTGCCTGCGTCACCCCTGCACCATGTCAGAGAGCCCAGGGAAGGCTTGCAGCATTGCTTCATTGTGCTTTATTGTTGCTGCCTTTCTGAGACTACAAATCATTTCCTGTCTCAAACAACACTTTCCTTTCTTTTCCACACGTAAGTTTCTGCCCTTTTTTTTTTCAAGATACAACAACTTATAGAGGGCTAAAAAAAAAAGTGAGGGTGTAAAAAAAAGAATGGGAATGTGTGCTCATTACGTTGCATGCAGTGAGAAAACAATGTGTGAAATACTTCTTTTGTAATTATATATGGTTATGTGTAGGTGTTTCACAGGAGGAACCATGGGGGCATTTAAGCCTAAAGGGGGGTACGCCTTATTGTCTCTCCATGATTAAATATTAACACAGCCATCTCGCCCAGCCCCCCAATGCGGGCTAATGGAAAATGTAGAATATTCCACACGTGGAGGGGATAGGGTCACCTCTAAGCAGTGTTGTCCTGCTGTGATTACACCTGGCCTACACCGTGTACTGCACTTCATCTGGAGTAAATAAACCATGAATAACAACAACTAGCGGGGCCATATAATTCAAGCCTGGGTTTGTGTAAAGCAGGGGTCACCAATGCGATGCCCGCGGGCAAAAGGTAGTCTGTAAGGACCAGATGAGTAGCCCGCTGGCCTGTTCTAAAAATAGCTCAAATAGCAGCACTTACCAGTGAGCTGCCTCTATTTTTCAAATGTTATTACTTACTAGAAAGCTGGTCTCGCTTTGCTCTACATTTTTAATTCTAAGAGAGACAAAACTCAAATTGGGCTTCACGGTGGCAGAGGGGTTAGTGCGTCTGCCTCACAATACGAAGGTCCTGCAGTCCTGGGTTCAAATCCAGGCTCGGGATCTTTCTGTGGGGAGTTTGCATGTTCTCCCCGTGAATGCGTGGGTTCCCTCCGGGTACTCCGGCTTCCTCCCACTTCCAAAGACATGCACCTGGGGATAGGTTGATTGGCAACACTAAATTGGCCATAGTGTGTGAATGTGAGTGTGAATGTTGTCTGTCAATCTGTGTTGGCCCTGCGATGAAGTGGCGACTTGTCCAGGGTGTACCCCGCCTTCCGCCCGATTGTAGCTGAGATAGGCGCCAGCGCCCCCCGCGACCCCGAAAGGGAATAAGCGGTAGGAAATGGATGGATGGACAAAACTCAAAGTAGAATTTAAAAATCCAAGAAAATATTTTAAAGACTTGGTCTTCACTTGTTTGAATAATATCATTTATTTTTTTTACTTTGCTTCTTATAACTTTCAGAAAGACAATTTTAGAGAAAAAATAAGACCTTAAAAATGATTTTAGGATTTTTAAACACATATACATTTTTACCTTTTAAATTCCTTCTTCTTTCCTGACAATCTAAATCAATGTTCAAGTATTTTTTTTTTTTATTGTGAAGTGAAGTGAAGTGAAGTGAATTATATTTATATAGCGCTTTTCTCTGGTGACTCAAAGCGCTTTACATAGTGAAACCCAATATCTAAGTTACATTTAAACCAGCGTGGGTGGCACTGGGAGCAGGTGGGTAAAGTGTCTTGCCCAAGGACACAACGGCACTGACTAGGATGGCGGAAGCGGGAATTGTAAAGAATAATAAATCAATTTTAATTTAATTCTTCATTTTAATTTCTGTTTTTTCGACGAAGAATATTTGTGAAATATTTATATTTGTGAAAAGATTCGTATTAGCTAGTTTTTCTCTTCATTTTTTTCGGTTACATTTTGAATTTTAAAGAATCGAAATTGAAGATAAACTATGTTTCAAAATTTCCTTTTCATTTTTTTCGTGTTTTCTACTCTTTTAAACCGTTCAATTAAGTGTTTTTTTCATCGTTCATTCTCTACAAAAAACCTTCCTTAAAAGGAAAAAAAATGTACGACGGAATGACGGACAGAAATACACATTTTTTTATGTATATGTATAGATTTATTTACTAAAGGTAAAATGAGCAAATTGGCTATTTCTGGCAATTTATTTAAGTGTGTATCAAACTGGTAGCCCTTCGCATTAATCAGTACCCAAGAAGTAGCTCTTGGTTTCAAAAAGGTTGGTGACCCTTGGTGTAAAGACACCCACTTGCAAAAATGCAAAATGGTTCATTAATTCTGGTAGCAACATACCCAGCATGGAACACTTTGCTGTTCACTCAACACAGACGTCATGACGTCACCAAAGCTCAATGTTATGCATTCACACACAGCACCAACATTAGGAAAATGGGATGGGGTGATAGAAAAAAGGTAAATATATAACACATCTGTTTGTGGCAGCATCGCACAAAGTAATTTTCAAGTTTTACTTTTGCATGTTATAGCATTTAATTGTAGTGCGTTCAAGGAACCTTGATGAAAGTTTGAAACAGGGAATGCTGGACGCCTGGTAGATGCACAAATTATTATCATAACAATTGTTATGATTGATAGAAGGATGACACGGCAGTGCGGCTGGATCAATAGAGACATCAAAGACGCTTTACTGAACGAAAAGTTGCTTTATTACAAGCCAGCAACATTAAACAGGTCTGCAGTACCCGGGGGAACCGAGGTCAAATAAATAAAGGACTCCTGACTGGAGAAGCCAAACCACCAGTCTTGTATTCCTTCTTTCTCTGTCGGGGTGTGTGCTAAGTCAGGAGAGCAAAACCTGACCATGTAAGGAGATGTTTGTGTGTAGTGACTGGAGAACAACTGCTTTAAGTCATAACTCAAATGTTGGCGTTGATCGAGACAGGTAGTCTTTTCTCAAGGATATGGTTATCACTTATGCATTCTGAAGACCAAATTAGGGCCTCTTTCCTACGAGAAGTAATGCAATCCACCCGGGAAAATCAAACTAACGGGCATTATCCTATTATGTGCTTAAACTGAAATACTACTAGTTACTTAAACTCTGTGGTTTGCTTTCTCCAAGATGAATTCGAACATTCACCATATGTAGTACATAATATAAGTTAATTAATTCACATCATGATAAGTATCAACCAGTAGTAATCTTTCCATCCATCCATCCATCCATCCATCCATCCATCTTCTTCCGCTTATACGAGGTCGGGTCGCGGGGGTAGCAGCCTAAGCAGGGAAGCCCAGACTTCCCTCTCCCCAGCCACTTCGTCCAGCTCCTGCCGGGGGATCCCGAGGCGTTCCCAGGCCAGCCGGGAGACATAGTCTTCCCAACGTGTCCTGGGTCTTCCCCGTGGCCTCCTACCGGTTGGACGTGCCCTAAACACCTCCCTCGGGAGGCGTTTGGGTGGCATCCTGACCAGATGCCCAAACCACCTCATCTGGCTCCTCTCGATGTGGAGGAACAGCGGCTTTACTTTGAGTTCCTCCCGGATGGCAGAGCTTCTCACCCTATCTCTAAGGGAGAGCCCCGCCACACGGCGGAGGAAACTCATTACTGCCGCTTGTACCTGTGATCTTATCCTTTCGGTCATGACCCAAAGCTCACCACCATAGGTGAGGATGGGAACGTAGATCGACCTGTAAATTGAGAGCTTTGCCTTCCGGCTCAGCTCCTTCTTCACCACAACGGATCGGTACAACGTCCGCATTACTGAAGACGCCGCACCGATCCGCCTGTCGATCTCACGATCCACTCTTCCCCCACTCGTGAACAAGACTCCTAGGTACTTGAACTCGTCCACTTGGGGCAGGGTCTCCTCCCCAACCCGGAGATCGTACTCTACCCTTTTTCGGGAGATAATTTTTTATAACTTTTCCGGTAATCTTTCCTACATCAGATAATCCTAACAACCTCATAGGGTTGGTACCGGTATCAAAATGTATTTCGATGCTTTTCAAAATAAAGGGGCACCAAGATCATTAACCGGCAAAGTAAACTGGATTTTATTTTTTTATTTTAATGACCTTGCTGTTAAAGTTCAAGTTTCAAGTTTATTGTTCTTCGGTCAATGGTCAACAAAGCAAACAAACAGTTGTACATCCATAGATTGAAAATAAAAAGTTGTACATTCATAGATTGAAAATAAAAAAATGTTACAGACCGAAAGGGTTTAGGCTGAAGTTAAACACTTATTGCGCCTAACCCTATAGACAATTTTAAGTACAAAATAAACTTCCGAAAGTTATAAAATGTCCTTAGCACAACTTATTATAAATACACATTATAAACAACATGAACGTAGTTCAATTTTATACACAAAACAGGCATGTGAAATATCCCTGTGTATAGACATTTGCACTAATTATATATACAATATATACAAACAATTGTACTTCTATTATTATTTATATCTCATGTTTAATTTTTAATTAACATTAATCATAGTATTAACTACGATTTTAAGAGTGATACATTTTTTCAAGACATTGGTCTTAAAGTGTTTTTTAAATGTGTGAATGGAACTGGAACATTTTAAGGAATCATCCAAGCTGTTCCACAGTTGAACTCCTCTAACAGAAACACATCTACTTTTTAAGCTTGTTCTTATTTTTGCTTTCTGAAAGAAAGCTGAACCTCTGAGGTCATAGGGATTCTCTCTGGGTTTAAATCTCACTTGTAAACACCCAGGCAGCATGTGGTTATGAGCTTTGAAAGCCACAATAGTAGTATTGAGGTCAACAAGATCGTGCAGTTTTAATGTTTTTAATTGAATGAACAGAGCATTGGTATGGTCATGATAATTCGCATAAGTTACAATTCTAATCGCTTTCTTTTGAAGTAAAAATATAGAGTTGATGTTTGATTTGTAATTGTTTCCCCAGATTTCAACACAATAGTTAAGATATGGGAGTATGAAAGAATTATATAACATGATAAGAGCCTTTTGATTCACAGAGTTTTTAATTTTATGTAACATAGCAATATTTTTTGCTATCTTTGTCTTAAGTATATTTATGTACAGTTTCCAATTTAATTTATCATCTATATAGATTCCCAAAAATTGCATTGAATACACCCTTTCTATCTCCATATCATCAATTCTTATATGACGCTGTTTTTTATTTTTCCTATTTCCAAAAATTATATATTTAGTTTTATTTAGGTTGATTGATAGTTTATTGGCATCAAACCATTGCTTTAGTATGTGGAGTTCAATCTCTACAGTCTCTAGGAGTTGGTCAAGGTCTTGCCCAGAACAGTACAGACTTGTATCATCAGCAAAAAGAATACAGTTGAGTTTTTTTAAGGATTTTAGAAATATCATTAATATACAGTAAAAACAATTTTGGTCCCAGTACAGATCCTTGGGGTACTCCATGTGTTATGATCTTTTTGTCTGAATTGTTCATATGCACATACTGCTCTCTGCCACCAAGATAACTTTTCAACCAATCATGAGCAAGACCTCTGACACCATACCTCTGCATTTTGTTTAAAAGTAATGTGTGATCAATGGTGTCAAAGGCCTTGCTCAGGTCAACAAAAACACCAACAGCAAACTCCCTCTTATCAATTGCAGTGGTTACCTCCTCAACTAGTTCCATCACTGCCATGGAAGTGGACCTGTTGGATCGAAAACCGTATTGGTGTTCACTTAGCAAGTGATGCTTATCAATAAAACTATCAAGTCTTGACACAAATAATTTTTCAAGGACTTTTGAAAATTGTGAGAGTAAAGAAATAGGCCTATAGTTTGTGAACTGATGCTTATCTCCACTTTTGAAGATGGGAATGACTTTTGCCGTTTTCATTTTCTTTGGGAAGACACCTTTTATAAAAGAAATATTGCAAATATAAGTGAAGGGAACAGCTATAAAATCAACAACTTCCTTGATCAGAGAAAAGTCCAAGTTGACTTCTTGTTTTCCTGAGAATTTACAATTGTTTTGATTTCACTTTCATTAACGGGGGAAATAAAAAACGATTCTAAATTGTTTTGAATGGTTTGTTCATTAAAAAAAATGGCTTCACGGTGGCAGAGGGGTTAGTGCGTCTGCCTCACAATACGAAAGGTCCTGCAGTCCTGGGTTCAAATCCAGGCTCGGGATCTTTCTGTGTGGAGTTTGCATGTTCTCCCCGTGAATGCGTGGGTTCTCTCCGGGTACTCCGGCTTCCTCCCACTTCCAAAGACATGCACCTGGGGATAGGTTGATTGGCAACACTAAATTGGCCCTAGTGTGTGAATGTGAGTGTGAATGTTGTCTGTCTATCTGTGTTGGCCCTGCGGTGAGGTGGCGACTTGTCCAGGGTGTACCCCGCCTTCCGCCTGATTGTAGCTGAGATAGGCGCCAGCGCCCCCCGCGACCCCGAAAGGGAATAAGCGGTAGAAAATGGATGGATGGATGGATGTTGATTAAAATTTGCACTGTTTTCAGGTTGTACAATTTCATTTGCTAGATTAGGTCCAACAATTACAAAAAAATTGTTAAAAGCATCAGTTATCCCTTTAGGGTCATTTATAGTTAGATTATTTTCTATAAAATAGCTAGGATGTTCCTTATGTGTCATGTTTTTTTTTTAATGATACCATTTAAAACTTTCCACGTACCCTGGATGCTATTTTGATGTTGTTCTAATAGGTTACAGTAATATGTTCGCTTGCAGTGCTTTATTATTTGTGTTAACTTATTTTTGTACCTTTTATATTTGTGTTCAGTTTCTTTGGTTCTGTACTTTAAATGTCTTCTGTAAAGATAATTTTTCTTTTTGCAAGACTTCAGTATTCCTATTGTGATCCACGGTTTGTCTTTAACGGTGCTGTCTTTAATGACATGTTTTTTAATTGGACAGTGCTTATCGTACAGTTTTATGAAAATATTAAGAACAGTTTCATATGCCTCATCCGGGTCTGTGGAGGTATAAACCTCCCTCCAGTCTTGGGCACATAACTCAGACTTGAATGCTGCCATAGTTTCGTTTGTTTGATGTCTAATAAATCTATATTGGACAGCTTTTTTATCTTTTCTCCTATCAAAGAAATCGTGGAAAATGCTGAATACAGGTAAATGATCGCTTATATCATTAAATAGTAATCCTGCTGTTATTTGATTCTCCGGTTGATTGGTGAAAATGTTATCGATCAGTGTGGCAAAGTCTACGGTTATTCGGGTTGGTTTTGTTATAAGGGGAAAGAAATTATTACTGTACAATCTTGTTATAAAATCTGTTGTTTTGGTACTGTCCATGGGATTCATAAGATTAATATTAAAATCACCGCACACAATATGGATTTTATTTGACTTACTAAATAAATAATCAAGTTTTTCATTGAATGTATCCAGGTGTTCTATAGACACAACTGACGTTTATTTTTTTTTTATTTTTCTACTTCAATTTCTACAGTTATACATTCAAATACTCCAGCAATAGCAGTAGATTTGCTGTCAATCTTCCAACATTTTAAATCTTTATTTACAAAAAGTGCAACTCCTCCTCCCCTTTTTTCAACTCTGTTTGTGGTGAATAATTCATAACCATCCAATCTCATTTCACAGCACTTGTCGAGCCAAGTCTCTGAGAATGCAACAACACTACATTTTTTGAACTGGCTCAAGTATTCAGTAATATTGTCAAGATTTTTAAACAATCTTCGGCTATTGAAGTGTATTACAGTAAATGATTTGTCCGTATTCACACATTTAAATTCTTCATCTGTGTAGTACTCACAGTTTCTGGTAATATTATTGTAAAGATTGCAATCGGGATCTATATCACTGCCAAACTCGTTTAAATTACAGTTACAAATGATATTGTCATAAAAGTCTAGTTGGGTATAATTATAATTATTACACAATTCACTACTATAAATATTATCAGTACTTCTACGTTCAATTTCCTTATTACCAATATTGGTAAAGATATTTTTCAATTCACATTCCATTTTATTCTAGTTTATTTTTCTTTGTACAAATGACACATTTGTATCCACCTCCAGTGAAACATGTGCATAGAAACACACACACATAATATGATCATACAGTTCAGGTCTTAAACTCACTGTGACTCACAAACACAGTTTGTTGATGGGATCGTTATGGAGAGTCTTTATACTCCTGGATGTAGCTGTCAGCTTCGGCTACTGATCCGAGCCAAACGCGGATGCCGTCCTTCTTTGTGATGCGGAGCTTGGCCGGGTAGAGTAGCGAGGGTTTGAGTCCCATCTGGTACAAAGACGCCATCACAGTCCGGTAGGCCCTCCGCTGATTGACTACCTCAGGAGAGTAGTCCTCGTACACCCGGAAAGCATGCCCGTGGAAGTGCAGCGTTCCTCTCTTTCTAGCCTCCCGAATCAGCAGGTCTTTGTTCTGGAAGCGGTGAAAGGAAAGCAGGATAGGTCGCGGCTTGTCCCCGTGTCCCGGCTTGGGAGCCAGGCTACGATGAGCGCGGTCCAACTCAGGTGGAGAGGCAAATACTTCCTCGCCAAGTACTTCCTTCAGCAAATGGGAAAAAAACGTTGGTGGTTGCGGGCCTTCTATCCCTTCAGGTAAGCCAACGAGCCGGGCATTACTCCGCCTGTTAATTCCCTCCAGGTCGGTTAGCTTAGCTTTTAGCTTCATGTTGTCAGCCTGCAGCATGTCACAAACAGTCTCTACTTGCTCCAACCGCTGATGTACGGATTCGGCATTTTCCTCCAAAGAGGTCAGTCTGTGGTTATGATTGCTGACCGTCTCTTGAAGTCCGTCCAGCTTCTCATTCACCTCGCAAAAGGATGTTTTGAGCTCATTTAGCAGGGTTGATCTGTGGTCCGATAAGATAGCAATCAGCTCGGATTTGCTAACAGGTGTAGCATCGGCATCTGCCTTTTCTTGTGATTTTACGGATTTGGGAGGCATTGTCACTCAGGAAGCGTGTTGTTTGTGAGTTGTGGTGGTAGAAAGACGTTAACAGCAGTAGATGCTCTTGAAATTCAGGTAGGGTGCATGTCAAAGGAAGAGTGTAGCAGGAGCTGGAGGCTAACACGTCTTCACGCCATGGTGGATATTGACATTCACGTTAAAGACGTTTGTGATGTCAAACTGTGAGTGCAC
>NC_084630.1:31404096-31516596 GCF_033978795.1 Nerophis ophidion
AGGTCTTTTTGCAGTATATGCAGTATTGTACACTATCTGTTTACAATGTTTCATCTTCACTACAATCCAGTATTGCACGTAAACTGAACTGAATAATATTTATATAGCGCTTTTTCTCCAGAGACTCAAATCGCTTTTCATAGTGAAACCCATTATCTCCATCTTAAAGCTACATTCAAACGAGTGTTGGTGTCCCTGGGAACAGGTGGGTAAAGTGTCTTGCCTTATTACACAAGGGCAGTGACTAGGATGGCGGAGGCGGGAATCAAACCTGGAACCCCCAAGCTGCCCTACCAACCGCCCTAATTGCTGTACATTATGTTTTATATGTATGAAAGTACAGTTAACGTCTAATTTTTGTATGTTATACTACTGTATATTGGAATAAAGAAGTGTAAATGTGTCTATATGGGTGATATTTCATGTCAAGAGGGCTCTCATAATGTTAATGTGGAGAGACGGAGCCGACGAGCCGACAGCGGGCTGAGAGGAGCAGCGGTCCTGACCAAGATGGAGGCCAGGAGACGGCGCATGCAGCAGAGAGGAGAGGCATGACGCACTCAGAGCGGCGCTGCAGCAGCAATCAGAGTCAGGTGCGTACACAACACACCAGTGCTCAATCCCTGCATCTTGTGCAGCAGCATAAAAAGGGTGAGGGAGGAACGATCGGGGCAGAAGTAGGAGAAGGAACCACCTGACAAGACCGACTACGAGCACGACGAATGAGACCCGGAAGACGATGAGCCCCCGCGGCAGACGCACCCACCGGCCACCGAAAGGTGCGCCGCCACGACCAGCAGGAAGAGCCCGCGCACTGAAAAGTGGCGCGACAGACAGGCAAGAAGACATCATGGGTATTGAAATAATAAACATGGGTCAAACCTGCTATGATGCGTCATGTGTCCATCGTCACTGCAACCCACACACGGATGGCAGGAAGTCCGTCACAGTTAAATACACATATTTACAGCGTCATACTTTTTTTTTTTTTTTGCTGTAGCTATAAAAATTATTGAATTCATAATGAATAATTCCTACTCTGTGGAGATCAATTTACCACGGTTAGGCCGGAAAACAATTATCGTTAAACAAGGGTTTATTGTATTGATGTAAAACAAATATAAAGTAATCTACACAGTGGTGTTGACTTGTAACTTTCATTCTTAATGTGTTATGCAAACTGACATTTTTAGAGTCTGAACATGGTTTGGGTAAAAGATGGAGAAAAAAATAATTATTTACTGTGATTTGCCCTTCAGAAAAAAAATTATTACACTTTTTTTTTTTTTTACTATTTTACTCACTCTTTCTAACCTGCAATGGTTTCGTCGTCCCTGTGAGTCTATAATGATTTTTTCAGCACACGTTCTCTCCTTGTTCCGCTAACATCTCCCATTAAAGATTCATAGCGCTCTTGTGACCGCATAGTTCTGCTACAGATTCTACTAACCACCTTCACTCGCCTGCCTGCACCTTCCCTACGGTCGGTGTATTTTTTACGGGGGCGGAGAAATGAGGCGAGACTGCAGCGAGAGCTATGAAAACTCCTTTAAAGGGTCAGGAAGGCTGTAGGATATTTGCATTTGGAGGCCACAATGCATGGAGAGGGTCTGATTTAAATACGTTTGGCAAGACAAGGTGACTGTATTCGTTCAGTAAATTACATGCTATAATTCAGATAATGTAAAAGAGGTATCAATCAATCAATCAATCAATCAATGTTTACTTATATAACCCTAAATCACTAGTGTCTCAAAGGGCTGCACGAACCACTACGACATCCTCGGTAGGCCCACATAAGGGCAAGGAAAACTCACACCCAGTGGGACGTCGGTGACAATGATGACTATGAGAACCTTGGAGAGGAGGAAAGCAATGGATGTCGAGCGGGTCTAACATGATACTGTGAAAGTTCAATCCATAATGGATCCAACACAGTCGCGAGAGTCCAGTCCAAAGCGGATCCAACACAGCAGCGAGAGTCCCGTTCACAGCGGAGCCAGCAGGAAACCATCCCAAGCGGAGGCGGATCAGCAGCGCAGAGATGTCCCCAGCCGATACACAGGCAAGCAGCACATGGCCACCGGATCGGACCGGACCCCCTCCACAAAGGAGAGTGGGACATAGAAGAAAAAGAAAAGAAACGGCAGATCAACTGGTCTAAAAAGGGAGTCTATTTAAAGGCTAAAGTATACAAATGAGTTTTAAGGTGAGACTTAAATAAATGATAAGAAAACACATACAAAGATTCTTCATCTCAACACACTGCGGATAATTTCTACATTAAAATGGGTGCGGTGTTGCGGTCCACTTTAGTTTTATGTATATTCCAAGGTAGACCATGGTCTGGTGGATCAATAAAACAATCTAGCAATGGCACCAATACACTTATTGGTATGTCTAGAACAGACCTGGGCAAATTAAGGCGTGGGGGCCACATGCGGCCCGTTACGCTCTTCAGTCCGGCCCTTGGGACATTCCGAAATATTTTTTTTTCAATCTTTAAGATGGAAACTGTAGCTGACATTATGATGTGCAGTCATGTTTTCAAATGACTGTAAGTCTTGAACCATACAAATGATTTCAATGGTTGGAATCCGCGCTTTTGCATGATATACTAGTTACTATGGTAATCTAACTAGTTACTATGGTAATCTAAGTCACAGCAGCTCAAACGAGGCACCAAGCAGTGTGGCTGGGGAGCGTTTCCACAGAGTGTTTCAAGAGCGACCAGCCTGAAATAGAGGGAGGCGAGATTTTTCCAACAAAGTTTTAAAGATTAGTGATATATCAGATGTATCCGATTGTAAGTGTGGATGTTTTTTTACCCTTTGCGTTCGTATTTCGGTGTGTCTGTTGCATTTTTTTGATTGTAACCTGTTCCGTCTGGATGGTTTGTTTGCTCAATGCAACTGTCACGTTTGTTATTCTGCTTTGTATTTTCCTTGCTAAGTCACGTCTTAGTTTCGCGTGCGCTCTGCACGTCGTTTCTCTTGGACTTTGAACTCAATGCTTGCTAACTATTAGCATTAGCTTCCCCTGCCTAAGCACGCCATTTGTTTACCTTTTTGTCAGTGTTCTTTTATCATCTTTATATTAAAACAAGCTCCTACCTGCAATCCTGCCTGTCTGGTCCCACTGCATCTTGGGGTGCCACCTTCGCGCATCACAATGCGTTCCAAACATGACAACCTCAAGTTATTCATATGTTTCTAGACCAGGCCAGGGCAATTATTTTAAGGCCTACTGAAATGAGACTTTCTTATTCAAACGGGGACAGCAGGTCCATTCTATGTGTCATGCTTGATCATTTCGCGATATTGCCATATTTTTGCTGAAAGGATTTAGTAGAGAACATCCACGATAAAGTTCGCAACTTTTGGTCGCTAACAGAAAAGCCCTGCCTTTACCGGAAGTCGCAGACGATGACGCCACCCGTTGATGGCTCCTCACATATTCACATTGTTTTTAATGGGAGCCTCCAAAAAAAAAGAGCTAATCGGACCAAGAAAACGACAATTTCCCCATTAATTTGAGCGAGGATGAACGATTCGTGTTTGAGGATATTGATAGCGACGGACTAGAAAAAAAAAATGCGATTCCATTGGGACGGATTCAGATGTTTTTAGACACATTTACTAGGATAATTCTGGGAAATCCCTTATCTTTCTATTGTGTTGCTAGTGTTTTAGTGAGTTTAATAGTACCTGATAGATGAAAGGGTGTATCCACAGGTGTCTTGAGGCCGGTGTCTGATGGAAGACGACGGCAGCTGTACGGACGGCACAAGCTCAGCTGATATCCGGTAAATGGCGACTTTTTACCACAATTTTCTCACCGAAAACTGCTGGTTTACATTTGGTCGTGATCCATGTTCGCTTGACCGCTCTGATCCATAGTAAAGCTTCACTTCCGGGAATTTTAAACAAGGAATCACAGTGTGTTTGTGTGGCTAAAGGCTAAAGCTTCCCAACTCCATCTTTCTACTTTGACTTTTCCATTATTAATTGAACAAATTGCAAAATATTCAGCAACACAGATTTCCAAAATACTGTGTAATTATGCGGTTATAGGAGACGACTTTTAGCTGTGTGTGTGCGCAGCGCTAATATTTCCTAACAGTCCGTGACGTCACGCACACACTTCAGCATTCTGCGACGTTTTCAACAGGACACTTCGCGGGAAATTTAAAACTGCAATTTAGTAAACTAAAAAGGCCGTATTGGCAGGTGTTGTAATGTTAATATTTCATCATTGATATGTAAACTATCAGACTGCGTGGTCGGTAGTTGTGGGTTTCACTAGGCCTTTAAAACGGAAAAATTACTAAAGCTAAAACACTATCAGTGAAGCATTGAAAACACAACACTTGCAAAATTGTGGATTTTCTAACAGTTTCTCTATTTATTTTAGTTATTTAAAAAAACGAACTCAATTTTTGTATGTGTGTTGGTACTATTTGAGCACATTCAACAATGCCATAATAACGTGAACTTTTCATATAGTTACATCCCTATTCCAAAGTTACGACTGCAACGTCGAGCGTTGAATCAGACTCCTCCAAACTGAATAGTCAAATCTTTGATTATTTAGAGAAAAAAAAAATATTACATTACAAAGTACAACTCGGTTATTTTCATACAAACCCCAAAACCAGTAAAGTTGGCACATTGTGAAAATCGTAAATAAAAACAGAATACAATGATTTCCAAATATTTTTCAACCTATATTCAATTCAAAAGACTGCAAAGACAACATATTTAATGTTTGAACTGGAAAACTTCAAAACAGCTGGCACAAGTGTCAAAAAAACAGAGAAAGTTGAGGAATGCTCATCAAACACTTATTTGAACATCCCACAGGCGAACGGGCTAATTGGGAACAAGTGGGTGCCATGATTGGGTATAAATGCAGCTTCCATGAAATGTTCTCTCTGTCATTCACAAACAAGGATGGGACGAGGGTCACCACTCTGTGAACAAATACGTGAGCAAATTGTCCGACGGTTAAAAACATTTCTCAATGAGCTATTGCAAGGAATTTAGGGGGTTTCACCATCTGTTGTCTGTAATATCATCAAAAGGTTCAGAGAATCTGGAGAAATCACTGCAAGTAAGCGTAATATTACGGACCTTCGATCCCTCAGGCGGTACTGCATCAAAAAGCGACATCGTTGTGTAAAGGATGTCACCACATGGGCTCAGGAACACTTCTGAAAAGCACTGTCAGTAACTACAGTTTGTCGCTACATCTGTAAGTGCAAGTTAAAACTCCACTTTGCAAAGTGAAAGCCATTCATTACCAACACCCAGACACGCTGTTTTTATTTATGAACTACACAATGTGCCAACTTCACTGGCTTGGGGTTTTCTTACATTAAATTAATGAGTGGAAGCTGTTTGAAACATTAGTTTCTTGTTAACAAATGAGCAGGTAGAGTTTGACGGACACTTGCAATGGATTAGCCTCGGTGTGTTGTGTTTACTGACTCTGGTTGTGGAGTAAAGAGTGCAGACCTGAGTAATGATCTTACACTGATTTGCTGCCTTGGGGTCAAAAGTCTAACAGGTCACCAGATTACAATTTGCTATTTTATGATTAGGTCAATCTTTGTAATGGATTCCATTTCAACTAAACTTGACACCTGCCCTCTGTCTACCAACACACAGGATGTGATCTTCAAGGGGAGTTACAAAGTGATGGAGAAAAAAAAACAAAAACATTGCACTTGGATTTAGTTATGGGCAGGGTGTCAACGGCCCATTTGGATTTAATGGTAGTGTATGTGAGGGATATGTCAAGGGAACAGGTTTCAGCGTGGGTCAGAGCCCGGGTGTACAGATAACGTGATTACTCTAGAATAATGTGGACCTTAAGCTCTTTCCCACCGTGGCCTTTAAATTCCTCTCTAAAGAGATACAAGGGATTAACTTAGAAGGTGCTGGCCTCTCAGTGAATAAATAGCTGTTTACCTCTTGTTAGGGATCATTTATCGACATAATCGAACTATTATTCGTAAATCATTTACCATATTTTTCGGATTATAAATCGCAGTTTTTATCATAGTTTGGCCGGAGGTGCGACATATACTCCGAAGCGATTTATGTGTGAAATTATTAACACATTACCGTAAAATATTAAATATGGTATTTATCTCATTCGCGGAAGAGACGAAGAAAATGTCAGCAATCGTCACACACACGTCAACCAATAAGAATTCGGCAGAGGAGGGTCATGGCAGAAGCGCATTGTGGGTCATGGGATGCTAACTGCTATATGCTATATAGTTATTAAAATGGATCATTTCAACGTTAGCGGTAACTTGTGAAAACTTATAAAAACTGAACAAAAATGGCACCGAAAAGGAAATCATGTACTGCAGATTACAAGATGGAGGTAGTGAAATATGGAGCAGAAAACGACAAGAGGAAGCGGCGCATACCTTTGGAGTTGGCAGAGTTGTTTAGAAGCGACATCGAGGAGGAAGATTTCATGGGAATTAGCAAATAGGAGTGACAGATTGTTTGGTAAACGTATAGCATGTTCTATATGTTATAGTTATTTGAATGACTCTTACCATAATATGTTACGTTAACATAGCAGACACCTTCTCAGTTGGTTATTTATGCCTCATATAACGTACACTTATTCAGCCTGTTGTTATCTATTCTTAATTTTTTTAAATTGCCTTTCAAATGTCTATTCTTGGTGTTGGATTTTAACAAATAAATTTCCTCGAAAAATGCGACTTATACTCCAGTGCGACGTATAAAAGTTTTTTTCCTTCTTTATTATGCATTTTCGGCCGGTGCGACGTATACTCCGGAGCGATTTATAATCCCAAAAATACGGTAATCTTATTTCACATGAAGATTTTAACTTAATACCGTAGTTTGACTACGCAAAGCCGTAATTTGACTCAAAGGGCAATGACTGACGATGTCTAAGACTATGTCTACACTAAGTCATTAAACCTTTTAAACGAATAATTATTTAGCCCAAGACCTGTTTCAGCCACACTAAACCATTGTTTAAGGTCCCCTTCCTCGGACAAATTTTTACACGGATAAGTGCGCCATCCAAAGACATGCACCTGTGGATAGGTTGATTGGCAACACTAATTTGGCCCTAGTGTGTGAATGTGAGTGTGAATGTTGTCTGTCTATCTGTGTTGGCCCTGTGATGAGGTGGCGACTTGTCCAGGGTGTACGCCGCCTTCCGCCCGATTGTAGCTGAGATAGGCACCAGCGGCCCCCCACGTCCCCAAAAGAGAATAAGCAGTAGAAAATGGACAAGACCCTGGACAAGTCGCCACCTCATCGCAGACCACACAACTCACGTAGTGTTAAAAGCCAAAGAAGAAAAGTGGGTCTTGTAACATGGATGGGCAGAGTGTTCCAGAGCTTAGGGCCGACCACAGAGAAGACATGCCCATGTTTCTCCTTCTGTCTGTACAGACGCTTGTGGAAATCACACATGAATACCTTAAGGGAAGGAAACGTGCGATTGCAGCTATTTGGGATACAACACTTCTCAGATGGCAAGAGAACTTTAAAATGGCATGTAATTCTTGAATCTCTGGTTCTTAGCTTTGAATGGACCCATTGATCGTTTACAAACTGAGTTCGGAGAGAAAGTGACGCCAGAAAGACCACACCCCACACAGGAAGTGATGTCAGAACGCGCCACAGCCAGCTTCATAATAAAGCGGAGGTAACCACTGGAAATATGAAGTCATCCAGACATCAATCCACTTTATTTATATTATAGCACATTTAAACAACATAAATGTTTCAACAGTGCTGCACAACAATATTAATAACAATATTCAAATATTATCCTTAGCTCTACCAATGACTGAATACAAAATTAAACCAGTATAAAATCAATATAAAAATAAATATGATTAAAAACGATTTTAAAGAGTAAAACCAATCAAAAAAATAAATAGAAAATAAAATTAAAAAAAACACAGAAAACACAGAGGACTACACAACTCCATCGTTCATCCATCCATTTTCTACCGCTTGACCCATTCGGGGTTGCGGAGGGGTCGCTGGAGCCTATCTCAGCTGCATTCGGGCGGAAGGCGGGGTAGACCCTGGACAAGTCGCCACCTCATCGCAGACCACACAACTCACGTAGTGTTAAAAGCCAAAGAAGAAAAGTGGGTCTTGTAACATGGATGGGCAGAGTGTTCCAGAGCTTAGGGCCGACCACAGAGAAGACATGCCCGTGTTTCTCCTTCTGTCTGTATAGACGCTTGTGGAAATCACACATGAATACCTTAAGGGAAGGAAACGTGCGATTGCAGCTATTTGGGATACAACACTTCTCAGACGGCAAGAGAACTTTAAAATGTCCGGGTCAACTGTGATTCTACTTAGCGAAAAACTTTGTCCATTTGTCGAAGGAGAGACAACGAGAATGCGGGCTCCCGGGCATGTGATTTAAAAAAAATGTAGCGCATGTTTTGTATTACCTGGCCGTCGAGGGAAAACTACGGAAAAACGGCGAATGCCTTTGGACTGGCAAAGCAGACTGTATCAGTTGTTGTCCGCCACGTATGTCCCGGACTCAAACATCTAGGTCCAGAGTATATAAAGTCACCACATAGATTGTACAGTACAGTACACATTCTGTACAATTTACCACTAAATGGTAACACCCAAATACATGTTTCAACTTGTTTAAGTCGGAGTCCACGTTAATCAATTCATGGTAAAACCATAACCAGATGTCTAGATCCCTAGATTGATTGATGTAAAATGTTCTTTGACACTTTGTTTCGTCTAATAAAGATTTGATTAATTTATGGTGTCTCAGGTGTGATTCACTACAATAGGGCCCCACAGCACACTGGATTCCAGTTAATTGAAATACCACAACACTGGATATTGTTCAGATAAGTTAAGTTTAAAGGCCTACTGAAATGAGATTTTCTTATTCAGACGGGGATAGCAGGTCCATTCTATGGGTCATACTTGATCATTTTGTGATATTGCCATATTTTTGCTGAAAGGTTTTAGTAGAAAACATCCACAATAAAGTTTGCAACTTTCGGTGTTGAGAGAAAAGCCCTGCCTCTACCGGAAGTCGCAGGCGATGACGTCACACGTGTGGGGGCTCCTCATATATTCACATTGATTTTAATGGGAGCCTCCAACAAAAAGTGCTATTCGGACCGAGAAAACGACATTTTCCCCATTAATTTGCGCGAGGACGAAAGATTTGTGTTTGAGGATATTGATAGTGAAGGACTACAAAAAAAAAAACTAAGTGAAAAAAAGTTAAAAAAAAAATAAACGCGATTGCATTGGGACGGATTCCGATGTTTTTAGAGACATTTACTAAGATAATTCTGGGAAATCCCTTATCTTTCTATTGTGTTGCTAGTGTTTTAGTGAGTTAAATAGTACCTGATAGTCGGAAGGGTGTCTCCACAGCTGTCTTGACGCGAATGTCTCAGGGGAGTCGACCGCAGTTATGTACGGCACAAGCTCAGCTTTTGTCCGGTAAGAACTGACTTTTTAACCACAATTTTCTCACCGAAACCTGCTTGTTGACATCTGGTCGGGATCCATGTTCTCTTGACCGCGCTCTGATCCATAGGAAAGTTTCACCTCCAGGAATTTTAAACAAGGAATCACCGTGTGTTTGTGTGGCTAAAGGCTAAAGCTTCCCAACTCCATCTTTCTACTGTGACTTCTCCAATATTAATTGAACAAATTGCAAAAGATTCAGCAACACAGACGTCCAAAAAACTGTATAATTATGCCGTTAAAGCAGACGACATTTAGCTGTGTGTGTGGGCAGCGCTTATACTTCCTAAAAGCCTGTGACGTCTTGCGTACACGTCATCATTAAACGACGTTTCGAAGACGAAACTCCCGGGAAATTTAAAATTGTAATTTAGTAAACTAAAAAGGCCGTATTGGCATGTGTTGCAATGTTAATATTTCATCATTGATATATAAACTATCAGACTGCGTGGTGGTTAGTAGTGGGTTTCAGTAGGCCTTTAAGAACTTGCACACAAAGCAACACTGTAGATGACCATTTCCGTGCATGCGTACTATGTTGTGCTGCGCCGGTGGACGGAGAGGTCTGGGGGTCTTAAACTGTGGCATTGTTGTGTGTGGACACGGATAAGGTTAGGTGGGATTCACCCCGGCTTAATGTAAACGGGGCCTTACTTGTCAAACATGCTAATCCAGTTCTTATTGATGTCTACATCAAACCAGAAAACACATCAATCAGACATTCATCTCTCAATCCTCTTTTATCCGTCATCCGTCTTTGGTGCTCCTTCACTCAACGTACAGGATCAATGCAAGGTAATTTCATGAGGCCAATCCTTCAGATCCAGGAAAAAAGTGTCACATAAATTATTTAGGCTGGCTGGACAGGAAAGCCCGTGGAGATCCAGAATAGATCAGTGACCTTCCGTTCAGTTAGAAGTCAGTCAGACACTCAGGGATGTTGGGCCAGGTAGATCTGTAGCCATGCGTCAGTCTGGTGTGCTGCCCAGCTATTTGGCCCAACATCCCTCAGATGGTTGTGATGTTATCTGCAGCATTGATTGATTGATTGAAACTTTTATTAGTAGATTGCACAGTTCAGTACATATTCCGTACAATTGACCACTAAATGGTAACACCCGAATAAGTTTTTCAACTTGTTTAAGTCGGGGTCCACGTAAATCAATTGATGGGAGGCAGAGGCAACTTCATGTCATCCAAAGTATTGAGACTTTAAAGTGGTCATAACACATACACCAAGTGGAATGTGCAGCCCAAGATATCTAACAATGTCTTACAGAATAACACTTTATGCTTCCTATAAATCCTGTAATCTTGAGTGTCTTCTTATTTGCATTACATTGAAATGTTCTCACACCGGTTATAATAATCAGAAACTATAATTTTACAAACCTTGTTTCCAAATAAGTTGAGAAATTGTGTTAGATGTAAATATAAACAGAATTCAATGATTTTCATTTTCAGCCCATATTCAGTTGAATATGCTACAAAGAGAACATATTTGATGTTCAAACTGATAATTTTTTGGGGGGCAAATAATCGTTAACTTTAGAATTTGATGCCATCAACACGTGACAAAGAAGTTGGGAAAGGTGGCAATAAATACTGATAAAGTTGAGGAATGCTCATCAAACACTTATTTGGAACATCCCACCGGTGTGTAGGATAATTGAGAACAGGTGGGTGCCATGATTGGGTATAAATGCTCGGTAAAAATGCTCAGTCTTTCACAAGAAAGGATGGGGCGAGGTACACCCCTTTGTCCACAATTTCAAGAGCAAATAGTAAAACAGTTTAAGAACAACGTTTCTCAAAGTGCAATTGCCAGAAATTTAGGGATTTCAACATCTACGGTCCATAATATTATCAAAAGAATCAGAAAATCTGGAGAAATCACTCCACGTAAGCTGCATGGCCGGAAACCAACATTGAATGACCGTGACCTTCGATCCCGCAGATGGCACTGTATCAAAAACCGACATCAATCTCTAA
This sequence comes from Nerophis ophidion, assembly GCF_033978795.1. NCBI lineage: Eukaryota > Metazoa > Chordata > Actinopteri > Syngnathiformes > Syngnathidae > Nerophis > Nerophis ophidion. The sequence goes on from NC_084630.1 coordinate 31,415,631, forward strand.
AGGATATCACCACATGGGCTCAATTGAATATGGGTTGAAAAGGATTTGCAAATCATTTTATTTCGTTTATATTTACATCCAAAACAATTTCCCAACTCATATGGAAACAGGGTTTTTTACAACTATGTTTGTTTCGAGTCTAGTATGTTTTGTCAATGGTAGTTATTTTATTGTATTTATTGTACCCGCTTTGAAAATGTAGATTTATTTCAGCTTCTGTTTCATTCATTTGTTGCCGTAAAACCAGTGTTGTAACGATATCAATATTTTGGTACCGATATTGGGACTAAAAATATTTAGATACTTTTTGGTAATTTTTTAAATAAAGGGGACCACAACAAAAATTTAATTATTTGCTTTATTTTAACAACAAATCTTATGGTGCATTAAACATATGTTTCTTATTATAGTTAATTCCTTAAATAAAATAGTGAACATACAAGACAACTTGTCTTTTAGTAGGAAGTAAACAAAAGAAGGCTCCTAATTAGTCTGCTGACATATGCAGTAACATATTGTGTCATTTATCTACCTATTAGTTTGTCAACATTATTAAGGACAAGTGGTAGAAAATTAAATATTAATCTACTTGTTAATTTACTGTTAATATCTGCTTACATTCTCTCTTTTAACACGTTCTATCTACACTTATGTTAAAAAGTAATGATCACTTGATCTTCTGTTGTTTGATTCTTTACATTAGTTTTGGATGATACCACACATTTGGGTATCAATCCGATACCAAGTAGTTACAGGATCATACATTGGTCATATTCAAAGTCATCATGTGTCCAGGGACATATTTCCTGAATTTACAAACATAATATAATTTTTTTTAAAAACAAAAGAAGATGTTGTGATGCCAAAACTTATCTACGTAATCATATTGGTATTGACTAGATAAGTGCCTACACTTGATATCATTAAAGTGGATGTTAGGTGTAGATCCACCAATGCAGTTTGTTTACATTTTGACGCCGGTGAGCTATGGTGTGTAGTGAGGCATGTTTAACTATTCCTCGCCCTGCAGGGAAGATACTTGTAAGAAACGTACTTTATTTTCGCCATGAAGGCAGGGATTAGTGATTTAGAAGTCGCTGCAGACGGCGGATAGACGTTAGCTGCTAGCTAGCTAGCCTTAAAGCACCTCTTCCTGAGGGCGTTTCAGTGTCATAACTTTACCTTTATCGTCAGTTTTTAAGCCAAAATGCGTCCGTTCTCCCTTTTCTGTCTACACACTATGTCTGCTTGTAAGTACTCTGTGATTGTGCGCTGCCAAACATGTTTTTTTTAATCAATCCAACAAAACAATACACAGCAATACCATAACAATGCAATCCAATTCCAAAACCAAACCTGACCCTGCAACACTCAGAACGGCAATAAACAGAGCAATTGAGAGAAGACACAAACACGACACGGAACAAACCAAAAGTAGTGAAACAATAATGAATATTATCAACAACAGTATCAATATTAGTTATAAATTCAGCATAGCAGTGATTAAAAATCCCTCATTGACATTATCATTGGACATTTGTAAAAATAAAAATAAAGAACAATAGTGTCACAAGCGGACACTATTGCGGTAGAAAAAGAATGGATGGAATTCTACTTTCACAGAAGTCTTGCCAAATGTTCATTGAACGTACAGTTTGTATGGCGCCGGCACATTAAAGGCAATACCAACATTATGCTTTTATCTTGTAAAAGAGTTGAGGATTGTAAATGTGTAACAATAACAGAGAGTGATGGCAGCAGGTAAGACGTGCAAATAAACCTCAAGTTGAGATGTTGTCTCGCTGTGAGGAGGAAGTAGACGGAAGAGAGAGATGAGCATGAAGTGCACTGAAGTAGAGCTGAATAATTGGAGCCCCGTAGGCTGACCAAGCTTGACAACACTGTGTATCATTTGCACATACAGGGAAGCATGCAAATACACACACATCTAAAATAGAAAACACATAATCGGGCAACTGTGCCCATTCTCAGTATCCGTCCCAGTATTTGAAACATTTTTAATAGTGTTGTTTCAGTTGATGACATCTACCGTATTTTTCGGAGTATACGTCGCACCGGCCGAAAATGCATAATAAAGAAGGAAAAAAAACATATATACGTCGCACTAAAGTATAATTCGCATTTTTCGGGGACATTTATTGGATAAAATCCAACACCAAGAATAGACATTTGAAAGGCAATTTAAAATAAATAAAGAATAGTGAACAACAGGCTGAATAAGTGTACGTTATATGAGGCATAAATAACCAACGGAGAAGGTGCCTGGTATGTTAACATAACATATTATGGTAAGAGTCATTCAAATAACTATAACATATACAACATGCGGGCTTCACGGTGGCAGAGGGGTTAGTGCGTCTGCCTCACAATACGAAGTTCCTGCAGTCCTGGGTTCAAATCCAGGCTCGGGATCTTTCTGTGTGGAGTTTGCATGTTCTCCCCGTGAATGCGTGGGTTCCCTCCGGGTACTCCGGCTTCCTCCCACTTCCAAAAACATGCACCTGGGGATAGTTTGATTGGCAACACTAAATGGTCCCTAGTGTGTGAATGTGAGTGTGAATGTTGTCTGTCTATCTGTGTCGGCCCTGCGATGAGGTGGCGACTTGTCCAGGGTGTACCCCGCCTTACGCCCGATTGTAGCTGAGATAGGCGCCAGCGCCCCCCCCCGACCCCAAAAGGGAATAAGCGGTAGAAAATGGATGGATGGATATAGAACATGCTATATGTTTACCAAACAATATGTCACTCCTAATTCATAAATCCCATGAAATCTTCCTCCTTGATGTCGCTTCTAAACAACTCTGCCAACTCCAAAGGTATGCTCCGCTTCTTCTTGTCGTTTTCTGCTCCATATTTCACTATGTCCAGCGTGTAATCTGCAGTACATGATTTCCTTTCGGTGCCATTTTTGTTCAGTTTTTATAAGTTACCGCCAACAATGAAATTATCCATCTTGATAGCTACGGCAGTAGCATATAGCATACAGTAGTCAGCATTCCATGACCCACAATGCACTTCTGCCATGACCCTCCTCTGCCGAATTCTTATTGGTTGACGTGTGTGTGACGATTGCTGACATTTTCTTTGTCTCTTCCGCGAATGAGATAAATAATATTATTTGATATTATACGGTAATGTGTTAATAATTTCCCACATACGTCGCTCCAAAGTATATGTTGCACCCCCTGTCCAACTATATAGTCCTATAGTCCGAAAAATACGATAAACATGTTGTGATGAGTATGATTTCAGTAATGCTCGGATTTATTCTTAAAGAAAATATATGAAGCAAGCAGGACACTTAAACTAAATACTGGATTTTTTTGAGCAAAAACAACAACGGCCAGCAAATCGTCTTCACAGGTCTCGGTTGCTACTTATATTGCATGGATTAAATATTTCGGCAAATAAAATCTTGTTGTCCTATTTCAAATATGTGACCGACCAACACACTTCACTGTTAACGAATAAAACATTGGACTGGGCATGCCATGGTGAAGGTGGTGTGCGTTGTGAGTAAATGAAAGATTACATATGCTCCTGAGAGTCAGTATCCTCTGCAGTGGACATTTGTGTTTTGCATAACAGGGCTATTTTCTTCCGGAATGTGTAAATCTGACAACATAAATAGGCCAAAGACAAATGCCCACTCCATACGACAATGTTTCTCGGGAGAATACACTGCAATGGGAGTTGTACAATGTAGTCATGTAACATTTGAATAGCCCTATGAAACTGTTCTAAAAAAAGTGCATCATAAGCAAAAAAATATCACAACAAACTGCATCCTTTACATTAACAAGCCCAGGTATCCGTTTTTTTTTTTGTTTTTTTCCAAGATGGCGCTGCTGTAGTGGCTGCTGTGGGCAGGAGCTCTGTGCTCTTGTGTCATCCTTTTGTGTTTCCCTCTTGTTTTCATGTGGTATTATATTTTTTTGCATTTTGGTCCGGGACCCTTTGGGACTGTGTGACAAGGGGTGGCACTTTCGTGACCTCTGTGGTGCTTTTTGGTGGACTTCTGGATCTACCTCCTGGGGGCCTTTTGGCCATGGAGACCAGCTGCAGGGTCTCTGCTACACCAGAGTCTGTTTGGATGTACTGGAGGAGATGCGGATGAGGGGACAGGACTGTGGAGCTAGCACTGAGCGCTGGGACGGAGAGGCTTCGCGGTGTCTTGACTGGGTGAGCAGGTGTCGGACACCTCAGTCTCCTTGGACGTATCCTCGCTCATCCATGCGGACTGGACACTGGCCGAGAGTGGAGTCGGCTGTCTTGGTTGCCTTGTTGGGTCTGCTCCTGTCTCTGGCCATGCTCCCTCCACCCCAGCGGATGATGGCGTGGAACACCGCAGAGGCCACCACAGTGGATATGTTTATTTTACTTTTTATTCATAGCTGTATGTAGAAGTGTCTGGTTGTATCTGCTGCTTTAATGTCTTTAATGTCCTCTGTGTTCTTTGATGTTTGATGTTTCCCTCTTACACACATGTAAGAGGGATGTGTACTATGGCTATGAGTTGTTGTTTTTTTTTTTTTTTTTTCCCCCCCTTGGCCTCAGTCTGCACCCCTACTCCAGGGCCTAGGCTAAGACCGATTTTTAAATTTTATTTTAATCTTCTATTCCCCCCCCCCCCCCCCCCCCCCACCCCCCTTGTTTACCTGTATGTCATCTTTTTTGTAAGGGGCGCTGGAAGCCGGCAGACCCGTCAGCCATCCTGTTCTGTCTCCCTGTAATGTTTGTCTGATCTTGAATGGGATTGTGCTGTAAATTGTAATTTTCCTGAAGGAACTCTCCTGACGGAATAAATAAAGTACTATCTATCTATCTATCTGCTCAGCGACACTTGGTAAACATTGGCAAAACACAATCTGGAGCTGGTAATGTCAGGTCTTCAAAATAAAACAACACCATCACGTATGGATGGGTACTGACAGAATTCTGCCGGTATTACCGGGTATTTATTCACGTACAATGAACGGTACTATATGTTGATACCGGTTGCAGACTGGCTCAAACATTCAAAGACTCACGCTGCACTCATAGCAGACTTCCTCCAGGTAATGTTGTAATTTTCCATACCAACAAAGCAAGTATACCTGATAGAAAACACTTAAAGGCCTACTGAAATGAGATTTTCTTATTTAAACGGGGATAGCAGGTCCATTCTATGTGTCATACTTGATCATTTTGCGATATTGCCATATTTTTGCTGAAAGGATTTAGTAGAGAACATCCACGATAAAGTTCGCAACTTTCGGTGTTAAGAGAAAAGCCCTGCCTCTACCGGAAGACGCAGACGATGACGTCACAAGTGTGGGGGCTCCTCACATATTCACAGTGATTTTAATGGAAGCCTCCAACAAGAAGTGCTATCCGGTCCGAGAAAACGCGCAATGTCCCCATTAATTTGAGCGATGATGAAAGATTTGTGTTTGAGGATATTGATAGCGACAGACTAAAAAAAAAAAAAAACGCAATTGCATTGGGACAGATTCTGATGTTTTTAAACGCATTTACTAGGATAATTCTGGGAAATCCCTTATTTTTCTGTTGTGTTGCTAGTGTTTTAGTGAGTTAAATAGTACCTGATAGTCGGAGGTGTACGTCCACGGGTGTCTTGACGCGCAGTGTCTCAGGGGAGTCGACTGCAGCTTTATGGACGTCACAAGCTCAGCTTTTCTCCGGTAAGAAGCGACTTTTTAACCACAAGTTTCTCACCGAAACCTGTTGGTTGCCATTCCACCGTGATTCATGTTCGCTTGACCGCGCTCTGATCCACAGTAAAGTTTCACCTCCAGGAATTTTAAACGAGGAATCACCGTGTGTTTGTGAGGCTAAAGGCTAAAGCTTCCCAAGTCCATCTTTCTACTTTGACTTTTCCAATATTAATTGGAAAAATTGCAAAAGATTCAGCAACACAGATGTCCAAAATACTGTGTAATTATGCCGTTAAAGCAGACGACTTTTAGCTGTGTGTGTGCGCAGCGCTCATACTTCCTTAAAACCTGTGACGTCTTGCGTACACGTCATCATTACACAAGGTTTTCAAGACGAAACTCCCGGGAAATTTAAAATTGCAATTTAGTAAACTAAAAAGGCCGTATTGCCATGTGCTGCAATGTTAATATTTCATCATTGATATATAAACTATCAGACTGCGTTGTGGGTAGTAGTGGGTTTCAGTAGGCCTTTAAACATATAGTAAGGCTCCACTTTTTAAAATGTGCTGGCTTGATGGTAATGACAACTACAACTATGATAGATGTTAAATTCAAAGACGGTGCGTAATAAATTCAATACTTACAGTATAAACACTTTGTAGGGCGCAACAAAAGACTAAACTGGCACAATCAACTTAATGGCAAACACTCCTTTCCTATTAGGCAACACACTGTAGTTTGTACACTACTGCTATTTAACGTCTTGGAACTGCATCCACAAACCCCAAAGCCAGTGAAGTTGGCACGTTGTGTAAATGGTAAATAAAAACAGAATACGGTGATTTGCAAATAATTTTCAACCTATATTCAATTGAATAGACTGCAAAGCCAACATACTTAATGTTCGAACTGTAAATTGTTATTTTTTTCAAATATTAGCTCATTTGGAATTTGAGGTCTGCAACATGTTTCAACAAAAGCTGGCAAAAGTTTCAAAAAAGACTGATAAAGTTGAGGAAAGTTCATCAGTTTGTTCAAATAAGTGTCGGGTGCATTCATTAAAAGCAAGTCTCAATAATCTAGCAAATGCATTAATTTGGTCAGAATCAAGTGTTTCTAGTGATAACTTATAAGGAAAAACAGGACTTGTTTCTAAAAATTATTTTAAGTTTAGCCACAAGTTGTATTGGTTGGTTTAAAACAGGGGTCGGCAAACCACAACGTTGAAAGAGTCATAATGGACTAAATATACAAAAAAACTAATCTGTATGGTGCCGCAAAATAAGAAAAGCCGTATACACGTCTTATAATTAAGGCAACACATTATATAAGTGTCTTTATTAGCTATTATAGCCTACTATCAAAATGACTGTGTCACAGGCTGAAACACATCTTCATTAACAGAAATGTTGAAATTTAATTGTTATTCTACACAGTTTTACAACATTAGAAACCATTAGTAAATCAGAGGCTACTCGGAAGGTGAGATAACTCCTGGAAATGACTGGCTTTAATGGCCAAAAGTATAAATGTGTGTGTTCAAGTTAAAGGAAAGAGTAAGCTGTCTTATTTTAAAAGATTTATTACAATCTTTGGCAAGCTAGGTAATGTTTGCTGTGGTCTGGTACAACATGGGACACAAACAATAATCAGAAATGCAGCCATTATTAGATACAGATAATGTGTCACGAGACATACAAAACTAAATTATATATAAAGAGGATAAAAGTAAAGATTTAAAAATGATCATAATGATGCAATATGAACATACAGCTAGCCTAAATATCATGTTAGCATGGATTAGCTTGCAGTCATGCACTGACCAAATATGCCTGATGAGCACTCCAACAAGTCAATAACATCAAGAAAGCTCACTTTTGTGCATTCACGCGCAGCATAAAACGTTTGGTGGACAAAATGAGACAAAGAAGGAGTGGAATATATTACATGGAAACAAACTGTTGCATCACAGTCCACACTATGGTGAGTTCAAGAACGGCGGAAATTAGTAGGACAAAATTATGTTCACCAGATACTCTCACTAGTGAAACATATTAAACACTGGGCTTTCTAACAATTGGGAAGGTTTGTGTCATGTGTGTCCTCAAACAAAAAACATACTAAAACTATTTCCACTTTCAATCCTTTTTTTAAAAAATGCTCCTGAAAGCCACTAGGGCGGCACTAAAGAGCCGCATGCGGCTAGAGAGCCGCGGGTTGCTGAACCCCCGGTTTAAAAGAAGTTCTCATCAATAACAATCCCCAAAGACGTACATGGCGTGACCATTTGAAGTTCAAACTTATGAGCAGTTGATATTTCTGGAATGTTCAATGGCAGTCGTTTACCATTTTGAAAGCGAAAACTGTAAATAAAATTAGATGAGTAAAACTGTATCCTATCTTAACAAGAATGCGAGGAAGGTAAGAGACATTAAAGGCCTACTGAAACCGACTACTACCCACTACGCAGTCTGATAGTTTATATATCAATGATGAAATATTAGCATTGCAACACATGCCAATACAGCCTTTTTAGTTTACTAAATTACAATTTTAAATTTCCCGGGAATTTCGTCTTGAAAACGTTGTGTAATGATGAAGCGTACGCAACGTCACAGGTTTTAAGGAAATATGAGCGCTGCACACACACACAGCTAAAAGTTGTCTGCTTTAATGGCATAATTACACAGTATTTTGGAGATCTGTGTTGCTGAATCTTTTGCAATTTGTTCAATTAATATTGGAGAAGTCACAATAGAAAGATGGAGTCGGGAAGCTTTAGCCTTTAGCCACACAAACACACGGTGATTCCTTGTTTAAAAATCCTGGAGGTGAAAGTTTACTATGGATCATGAATGCAACATAATCACGACACAATGTCAACCAGCAGTTTTTGGTGAGAAAATTGTGGTAAAAAGTCGCTTCGTACCGGAGAAAAGCTGAGCTAACCCCGTTTAAATAAGAAAATCTCATTTTAGTAGGCCTTAAAAGCAGCCATGCTTGTTGAAGGCCAGCAAAGTGTGCATAATGCAATCAGCCAACACTTCATCATCTGATACCATCAGAGTGACAGCGCTAAAGAGGGCCCTCAACTCCAACTAAATGTGACACAGACACAAATACAGTTACTGATGGTGACTTTGGGACGGACGGACGTTTCCCTCGGTCTGGTCCAAGCCCCTGTTACATGACAGCTATGCCTAAACATGGTTAATTACCTGTCCTTGCAGGCTAATTTCCTCTCAGTTCACTGAGCCATACACCGTCTAAAAAGGACAAAGACCCCTTTACCATTCCACCGGGTTTGCGTGTCTACCGAGTGACTGGGGTTACTGTGGAACATTTGTCACATACCTCAGGGGTTTGTGCAGGAGCGATGCTAATATACGCCAAGCTGTCTCCTCACTAAATAGCACAGCTACACTATATTGCCAAAAGTATTAGGCCACCCATCCAAATGATCAGAATCAGGTGTCCTAATCACTTCGCCCGGCCACATGTGTATAGAATCAAGCACTTAGGCATGGAGACTGTTTCTACAAACATTTGTGAAAGAATGGGCCGCTCTCAGGAGCTCAGTGATTTCCAACATGCAACTGTCATAGGATGTAACCTGTGCAACAAACCAAGTCGTGAAATTTCCTCGCTCCTAAATATTCCAAAGTCAACTGTCGGCTTTATTATAAGAAAATGAAAGTTTGGGAACAACAGCAACTCAGTCACAAAGTGGTAGGCCACATTAACTGACAGGGAGGGGTCAGCGGATGTTGAAGCACAGAGTGCGAAGAGGTCGCCAACTTTCTGCACAATCAGTTGCTACAGAGCTCCTAACTTCATGTGACCTTCCCATTAGCCCACGTACGGTACGCAGAAAGCTTCATGGAAAGGGTTTCCATGGCCGATAACATCACCAAGTCCGATGCAGTAGTGTAAAACACGTCACCACTGGACTCTAGAGCAGTGGAGACGCCTTCTCTGGAGTGATGAATCACATTCTTCCATCTGGCAATCTGATGGACGAGTTTGGGTTTGGAGGATGCCAGGAGAATGGTACATTTCGGACTGCATTGTACCGAGTGTGACATTTGGTGGAGGAGGAATTATGGTGTGGGGTTATTTTTCAGGAGTTGGGCTTGGCCTCTTAGTTACAGTGAAAGGAACTTTGGATACCAAAACATTTTGGACAATTCCATGCTCCCAACCTTGTGGGAACAGATCAGAGCGGGCCCCTTCCTCTTCCAGCATGACTGTGCACCAGTGCACAAAGCAAGGTCCATAAAGACATGGATGACAGAGACTGGTGTGGATGAACTTGACTGGCCTGCACAGAGTCCTGACCTGAACCCGATAGAACACCTTTGGGATGAATTAGAACAGAGACTGAGAGCCAGGCCTTCTCGACCAACATCAGTGTGTGACTTCAACAATCCGCTTTTGGAAGAATGGTCAAAAATTGGAATAAAGCCATTAGAAGAAGACAGCCTTTGGCCATTCTGAGCCAGTAATTTCCAGAAGTTATCTCATCCTGTGAGAAGCCTCCATTTTACTAATGATTTCCAATGTGGCAAAAATTTGTAGGATAAAAATTGAAATACAACTTTTCTGTCAACGAAGATTTGCGGCAGACTTTGATAGTAGGCTAATAAAGCTAATATAGACACTTACATCATGTGTTGCCTTCATTATAACACTTATATAAGGCTTTTAATTGTTTGCGGCTCCAGACAGATGTATACAGTATGTTGTTGTTTTTTTTGGTCCAATATGGCTCTTTCAACATTTTGGGTGGCCGACCCCTGCGTTAGACAAAGACCGACTCACATAAAAAAACAATACGAAACCATAATAAATAATGTGCATTCAATTTTACTGTTCCAAACACCCCAAAATATGATCACAAAACACATTTTATTGAGAATACTTCTAGAATTACATAAACTACATAAAACAGGCATGTGATCTGAACTTAATGAAAACGACTAAGCAGTGCCCTGGTGGGGGAACAAGGTGAACAACCCCCTCGAAGCTCCTGGTTTTTAGGCAATTGAACATGCAAACATTTGCAAAAAAAAGCAACATTTAAAGATTTTTTAGTGTTTAAAAAATTGATAAATAAACAAGAGAGTTTACATAAATACATACTCCATTTGTCCAAATAAATCACGATGTCTGTTTCAGTCACTATGTTATTTAGTCACCACAGTAATCACAACTTGTTTTCACATCCACAGGAACCACATGGGTTAGCCTATTCTATAAAGTATTTACAACCTTACTAGTGTGCATTTCATCTAGTTATGTACATTATTTACACATTACTTTGGTTCATTCACACATTACTTTGCAATTTGTGTTTTGATGGCTCTGACATGAGCCTTCCTGGCAAATTTCTGAGCAGCTTTCATTTTCCTTTTTCTTTCTGCTTTAGTGGATTCTGCCTTGGATTGCATAGCCAATTTCTGTCTCTTTGACTCCCTCTCCACTTCTAACTGGTCCAAATAGAAAATTAATGCAAAAATCATAACGAGGGAAAAGAATGTTTATGTGACGATCTGTCACTTCACTTGTTTGTTTTTCCTTGTGTTGTGTTTATTTCCTGTCAGCCCTTTTTCCATTTCTATTTGTATGTCTCCTCTGAGCGCTCGTTTCCCTTACCTGTCCCTGATTGGCAGCCCGGCACACCTGGTTGCAGTTGTCAATCAGGCTGCCATTTAAACCTGCCTCGCCTTTTCCTCAGTGATCGAGGATTGTGATTATGTTGAGAACATTTACGTGTATGACTGCTTCCTCCTATTGTGAGAGTAATAATGGCTCTTACCTGCACAACGGTCACCCGTTTCCTGCATCTTGAGCGGGTTCCTGACAGTTTATTCTATGAGCTAACTTCCTTTATCTGAATAGCCATTTGTGATTGATAGCAGGAAATAACATATATCTTGCAGTCATGTTGTTTATGTTTCAAAATGATTCAACTATCCATCCATCCATCTTCAACCGCTTATCCGGAATCTGGGTTGACGGAACAACAGCTCTAGCAGAGACCCCCACACTTCCCTCTCCAGAGCAACATTAGCAACTTCCTACCGGGGAATCCCGAAGCATTGCCAGGCCAGAGAGGAGATGTAATTCCCCCCCCATCTGGTCCTTGGCCTGCCCGGCGTCTCCTCCCAGTGGGACGTGCAAAGAGGGACGCTCGTGAGGCATCCACATGAGATGCCTGTACCACCTAAGCTGGCTCCTTTCCAAGCGAAGGAGCAGCGGCTCTACCCTGAGTCTCTCTCTTGTGACTGAACTTCTCACCCTATCTCTAAGGGCAGGGGTCCCAAACTTGCGGCCCGCGGGCCAATTGCGGCTCGCGAGACTTTATTTTGCGGCCCCCACTTTGATATGAAAATTTAATGTTGATGCAGCCCGCGAGTTTAATATGAATGCCGCTTGACAGCGTCATACCTGCCAACGTTCCCAATTTTCCCGGGTAACCCCTGAATTTTAGGGCATCCATTCTCTGGAAATCCCTGTAAATTTTTTGCCCGATCAACAGTATTCAGGGGGTGCCATAATGGCACTGCCTTTATCGCCCTCTACAACCTGTACTAACAGCGTGCAAGCCATAATATATGTTGCATCTGACTGTGTTATTCGCATGTGCGTAATTGCAAGTCATATTTGGTCAACAGCTACACAGGTCACACTGAGGGTGGCCGTAAAAAACACTCTTAACACTGTTACGAATATGTACCAGACTGTGAACCCATACCAAACAAGAATGACAAACACATTTTGGGAGAACATCCACACCGTAATACAACATAAACACAAGAGAACAAATACCCAGAATCCCATGCAGCCCTAACTCTTCCGGGCTACAATATACACACCCCCGCTACCACCAACCCCCTACACCCCCACAAAAAGGTTGAGAACCACTGTTGTAGAGTACGTTAAAGGCAGTGCAGTCACGGCAGCCGTTAATAAGGTCGGCCGGGTGAAAATTGGGACAAATTCGGGAGAATGGTTGCACCGGTAGATTGTCGGGAGGTGCAGGAGTCTCCCGGAAAAATCGTGAGGGTTGGCAAGTATGTTGCTAGGGCGGGAAAGCCATTCATAGAAGGTGAATTCATTAAAAAGTGCATGTTGGATTTTTTAAGAAATCTTTTCTCGCGGCCCAGCCTCATACAGTTTCTGCATCCAGTGGCCCCCAGGTAAATTGAGTTTGAGACCCCCTGTTTAAGGGAGATGCCAGCCACCCTCCTGAGGAAACCCAATTTGGCCGCTTGTATCCACGATCTTATTCTTTCGGACATGACCCACACTTCATGACCATTGGTTTTGATTGATTGATTGAAACTTTTATTAGCAGATTGTACAGTACAGTAAATATTCCGTACAATTGACCACTAAATGGTAACACCTGAATAAGTTTTTCGGGGTCCACGTAAATCAATTCATTGTAGGTGAGAGTAGGAATGCAGATAGCTGGGTAGACCAAGAGCTTTGCCTTCTGGCTGAGCTCTCGTTTCATCACAACAGTGCAGCAGAGAGACTGTAATACTGTCCCAGCTGCTCCGATGCTCTGGCTAATTTCCTTCTCCATCTTTCCCTTACTTGTGAACAAGACCCCGAGATACTTAAACTCCTTCACCTGGGACAGAGTCTCGTTCTCTACCCGGATCGTACAAACCATCGGTTTCCTGCTGAGAACCATGGCCTATATAAACATTAGAAATAATTGACAAAATGTCAGCTACTGTCTTGTTCTAAAACCACCAATGAGAATGAAAGTTAGCATTTAGACAGTGAAGTGTGAATTATTTTTATATAGCGCTTTTCTCTAGTGACTCAAACTGCTTTTACAGCGTGAAACCCAATATCTAAGTTAAATTTAAACCAGTGTGGGTGGCACTGGGAGCAGGTGGGTAAAGTGCCTTGCCCAAGGACACATCGGCAGTGACTAGGATGGGGGAAGCGGGGATTGGACCTGGAACCCTCATGTTACTGGCACGGCCACTCTACCAACCGAGCTATATCGCCCCAGGCTATACTGTAGCAAAAGTCATCACATGCCTGCCACAATCGTTTATTCCACGTCTTCCATGTCGAGAGCAGTTTTGATTTGGGTAAACAACTAAAATTAATGTTTTGGGCATTGTTTTATCCAGAGGTATTGTGGGTTGCCTGGACATCGTCTACATCGCTAAAAGACAAATCTAAGGAAGAGAATCCCTCTGGCATCTTCCTCTAGTTTTTTTTACATGTAAATCGACCGCTTAAATATTCACTCTTCTCTTCCCCGACTCTCTCGCCGTCATTTGTGTGTGTATGTTGGGATTTCCTTTCCTGGTTCGAAGACCCACCCTATCTTACCTCAGATTGGCCTTTCTGTAATGAGTTGCCCTAATCTTAACCAATCGTGACTCATCATAGTTAACCAACCAACCAATCATGGACTTTCTTATCATCATTGATTTCCCATGGTTAGAAAACACACTTGTGTTTGATTCCGGAAGTAGGAACAGACGTGTTGCCGGAAGTCAGACGTGCGATGCTATGGAAATAGAAATCAATGCAGGGAATAAAATGATCAAAATACTATAAATATTGAACATATTATACATTTTTCTAAAGGTGTCTGTTACTACATTATATATAGACTTGGACTGTGTGTATAAAATTGTGCTGAACTATTTTAAAATGTGTCTTAGAGGGCTTAGAACACTACAACAGAGACTTTCATTAGCTGCATCTTTCAAGTGTTCTTTTATCTTTAAAATCGTAAAAAGAAAGAAAAAAAAAGATGTGTGTTTTTGTCTCTTATAATGATTGTGAACGATAGGCAAAATAAAAGAATAAAAAAGTGCAGTTCCCCTTTAAATAAATTACCCATAATACAATATACAGAAGGAAAGGGATCCATGTGGCTCCATTCCTGGGTAAATCTAACATGAGAGGAAGTTAGGGGGCGGGGGGAATATTTTGCAATGCAGTCTGCTGAAAATGATGGAAAATGCCACTCTACATGGCAACTGACGCTATGGTCACAAAACACATGTTAAAATATTCAACTCTCTACTGCCAGTTAACAGCTAGAGTGGACAGTGATCCCCATTATCCCCAATGTGTCACATTTCATGTGTCAGGTAAATTGCGACAGATGGGGCAATATGAAACCCCTTCCTAATGTACATGTACACCTTTCACTCTGAGTTTAGTTAATTAAATACACACTTTCCCCACTGTTTGACAAAACGGATCTATTTATTTGCCTTCTTGCCAAGCGTCTGAGTCAAAATGCGCATTGTCTGACTGCAATCCAGGAAGGGCGTTAAGGAGAGGAAGCTCGTAGCATCTTGATGAAAAATGACAGTGATCTGCATCTTCTGCATCTGAAGTAGTCACCAAAATGCCTAATCATGCACTCCTTGGCTAATAGCTGCTCTAATGGCTTACAGGAAAGGTTGTGGAGGATAATTAATCTCAGGTGTGATTATAAATTCAAATGCCAAGATAGCAAGTTAAGAGTAACATTTGGAAAGACATCCACCTTGAGAATAGAAGGTCTCTCTTTTCACTGCGCACAGAGGGAGTATGCGCTGAATTTTAAAGTAAAATGACCTGCAGCAAACTGTGTTGAGATGCGTTTTAAAATGAAGGCTATGGCAATAAAAACACAACATTATGCGCCAATCGACACAAATCATGCTATTGTTGCAAGTTTATCGTGAAAGGCACAGCTGACAGAACCACGGACCAGGGGCCTCACGTATCAGGCTCACGTACGCACAAAAATCTGAGGTATGTCCTTTTTTAATGGCAAAGTTGAGATGTACAGTGGGGCAAAAAAAAGTATTTAGTCTGCCACCGATTGTGCAAGTTCTCCCACTTAAAATGATGACAGAGGTCTGTAATTTTCATCATAGGTACACTTCAACTGTGAGAGACAGAATGTGAAAAAAAAAATCCAGGAATTCACATTGTAGGAATTTAAAAACATTTATTTGTAAAGTATGGTGGGGAAATAAGCATTTGGTCAACCATTCAAAGCTCTCACTGATGGAAGGAGGTTTTTGGCTCAAAATCTCACGATACATGGCCCCATTCATTCTTTCCTTAACACGGATCAATCGTCCTGTCCCCCTTAGCAGAAAAACAGCTCCAAAGCATGATGTTTCCACCCCCATGCTTCACAGTAGGTGTGTTGTGCTTGGGATGCAACTCAGTCTTCTTCTTCCTCCAAACACGACAAAGTGAGTTTATACCGTAATGGATACATGGATGATCCAGCAGAGAATTGGGAGAATGTCATGTGGTCAGATGAAACCAAAATAGAACTTTTTGGTATAAACTCAACTCGTAGATTGATAATTCATTTTTTATCACTTGTCCTTAGTAATTTTGACAAAATATTAGAATGACAAATTGCACAATATTTTACTGCATATGTCAGCAGCTAAATTAGGCGCCTTTGTTTGTTTACTTACTAATAAAAGACAAGTTGTCTTGTATGTTCACTATTTTATTTAAGGACTAACTTGCAATAAGAAACATACGTTTAATGTACCCTAAAGCCAATCATGGATTTTTTTTGTAGTCCGCTTTATTTAGAAAAGTATTGAAAAGTATCGAAATAATTGTGGTATTGGTGCCAAAATATTGGTATCGCGACAACACTAATATGAATTTTTGCTTGCGTACACCATTTTCTGGATTTGATCGTACATCCATATTTGGTTGGAAAGCCAAGCATCTTTCTGTATGTGAGGCCCCGGATGAGGCTGCCTGGTAATAATACTAATCCATTTGAGTTACAGCAGCCAAATGCTTCACCAAATCCTTTCAGGCAAGCAGCTGTGACAGACATTTTTTTTATTTTCTTTGGAGTGAACCACAATTTATCGAAGAAAATTTCCATCCAACAAGTGGGGAGGAATGTGGCAGAGTGTGTTCAGGGGAAGAAATGAATAAGTGAGGAAGATGGAAAGATGGATGGAAAGGGGGAAAATAGCCAGTAATCCACTCAAATACATATTCAATCCTCTTTCCTCGGCTCAGCCTGCCAATCAGTACATCCTCCAGCATGCTCCAGAAAGAGTGCTTTGTAATCAGACTTTTCTCTCTCTCAATCGGACAGCTGTTTTTTTAAACTGGATACCAATTAGGATGGAAGGAAGGCGGAAGGAGAATGACTGGGGAACTTTTTTTAAGGCCTTGGCATTTGTTACACTTCTTAACTAAAACCTATACTGCACCTAGAATGTATTCTACAACAGTGGTACCCAACCTTTTTGTAGCTGCGGACCGGTCAACGCTTGATAATTGGTCCCGCGGGGGGGGGGGGGTATTTTTTTTTTTTCTTTCTTTACCTTTGTCATGAAAAAGGGAGGTTTTCGTCATGAAAAATGTAGGTTTTTTGGGTGGGTGCACTAATTGTAAGTGTATCTTGCGTTTTTCATGTTGTTTTAATTAAAAATTGTATATTTATTTTTTATTTTATTTTTTTTATTAAATTATTATTTTTTTTTTTAATTAAAAAATAATTAAAATTAATAAAAATTATTCTGTGGCCCGGTGGTTGGGGACCACTGTTCTACAAAGTAAAAAAAACAACAGCAAAGTTAATGGGGATTTACTTCTTCTGCTTATATAGCCCTCTAAAAAAACCTCCAAAAATGTTTTATGTAAAGTTAAAGTACCAATTATTGTCATTGGCAAAATTATTTTCTGCAATTAACCCATCACCCTTGATCACCCCCTGGGAGGTGAGGGGAGCAGTGGACAGCAGCGATGCCACGCCCAGGAATCATTTATGGTGATTTAACCCCCAATTCCAACCCTTAATGCTGAGGCCATTTTTATAGTCTTTGGTATGACTCGGCCGGGATTTGAACCCACGACCTACCAATATCAGGGCGGACACTCTATCCACTAGGCCACTGAGTAGGTTACATATATACATACTGAAACCATGGATTAAACAGACACATGGTATAGCTCGGTTGGTAGAAAGGCCGTGCCAGCAACTTGACGGTTGCAGGTTCGATTCCCGCATCCATCTTAGTCACTGCCGTTGTGTCCTTGGGCAATACACTTTACCCACCTGCTCCCAGTGCCACCCACACTGGTTTAAATGTAACTTAGATATTGGGTTTCACTATGTAAAGCGCTTTGAGTCACTAGAGAAAAGCGCTATATAAATATAATTCACTTCACCTCCATCAAGTCATAAAATTGGAATCCCACAGTAAATATTTGGGGTCCCACTTTTTTGTAACTGTTTTGAAAATAAATGATAAATGTATGCATTATCCCGTTATATCTCACATTCTATATTGTGTTTTGGAAAAATGTTGTCACAAACATGTGTTTTATGCATATGTAAATGACTTCAGTGAAAAACATTCATTCACTTTCTTCTTTCCTTCTAGGATCGAAACTTTACCGCTGCCGGTATTTTCTTCTATATTTTTATTTTTATTTAATAAGTGAAATTAAGGTGTTAGTGCGTCTGCCACACAATACAAAGGTCCTGGGTTCGATCCTGCACTCGGGATCTTTCTGTGTGGAGTTTGCATGTTCTCCCCGTGAATGCGTGGGTTCCCTCCGGGTACTCCGGCTTCCTCCCACTTCCAAAGACATGCACCTGGGGATAGGTTGATTGGCAACACTAAATTGGCCCTAGTGTGTGAATGTGAGTGTGAATGTTGTCTGTCTGTCTGTGTTGGCCCTGCGATATGGTGTGCGACTTGTCCAGGGTGTACACCGCCTTCCGCTCGAATGCAGCTGAGATAAGCTGAATTAAATGGGTGTGCCAGAGCAGTGGTTCTCAAATGGGGGTACGCGTACCCCTGGGGGTACTTGAAGGTATGCCAAGGGATACGTGAGATTTTTGAAAAATATTTTAAAAATAGCAACAATTCAAAAATCCTTTATAAATATATTTATTGAATAATACTTCAACAAAATATGAATGTAAGTTCATAAACTGAGAAAAGAAATGCAACAATGCAATATTCAGTGATGACAGCGAGATTTTTTTTTGTGGACATGTTCCATAAATATTGATGTTAAAGATTTCTATTTTTGTGAAGAAATGTTTGGAATTAACTTCAAGAATCCAGATGGATCTCTATTACAATCCCCTAAGAGGGCACTTTAAGTTGATGATTACTTCTATGTGTAGAAATCTTTATTTATAATATAATCACTTGTTTATTTTTCACAAGTTTTTAGTTATTTTTATGCCTTTTTTTCCAAATAGTTCAAGAAAAACCATTACAAATGAGCAATATTTTGCACTGTTATACAATTTAATAAATCAGAAACTGATGACATAGTGCTGTATTTTACTTCTTTATGTCAGGCTTGCCCCTGACAGTTTGTCTATGTTTTAGTTTTTTCCTCTGCATTTGTCTGTTTCCTGTGTTTAGGATTTCCTGTCTTGTTCCCTGAGTGCTGTGTTCCTCCTCAGCTGCGGCTGATTGGCACCTGGCCACACCTGTTGCCAATCAGCGTGCTCCTATTTGTACCTGCTTTGTCTTGTGTCAGTTGCTGGATCATTGTATTGTCATTTGTATTGTCGTTGCCTCATGTCACTCTTGTGTCTTTGCTACCTGTCGTATCTGGCATCATTTCAGCTATAACCTGTCGTGCTACATCTTGTCCTGGTCGTCGTAGTGGTAAGCATTTTTTGTTAGCCATAGCTATTTCCAGTTTTTCTGTTTGTTATCCTCTAGCTTCCATGCTAAAGTTCCTTTTGGTTTTTCTAGCTCCCAGTGCTAGCTCTCTTAGTTTGTTATTCCGCCCACGTGTGTGCTTTTTGTTTGTTCTTGTTCTATTATTTATATTAAATAATGTCTTCATATTCTATGCCTGCCTCTGTCTCTGCATCTTGGGGTTCAACAACAAATAACCATGACACTTTATTTTTTTTTTTCAACCAAAAATGCTTTGCTCTGATTAGGGGGTACTTGAATTAAAAAAAATGTTCACAGGGGGTACATCACTAAAAAAAAGGTTGAGAATCACTGTGCCAGAGCATACATGCATATGACACATTTAATTGATCATTCTCACCTGTAAGTAGATCATCAGTCCTTCAAAAACCACCACATCTACACTTTCATGGCAAATAATGCCAACAAACTGAGAATTTGGCAAGTTAGTTTCAATGTCATTTAATACAGTGGCACTCAAAAATGTAACTGTTTGGCCACAATATCCAGCATTATTACACTTCTTAATGTAATGTAATGTAATGTAATTCCATTATTACACTTCACCCTTGCTCCTGATGGGTGCTGGTTAGCGCCTTGCATGGCAGCTCCCTCCATCAGTGTGTGAATGTGTGTGTGAATGGGTAAATGTGGAAGTAGTGTCAAAGCGCTTTGAGTACCTTAAAGGTAGAAAAGCGCTATACAAGTACAACCCATTTATTTATTTATTTATGTTTAGAGGAGAAAAGGTGAGGCCTTTAATCCCAAGAGCACCGTGATTACCGTCAAGCATGGCGGTGGTAGTATTATGCTCTGGGCGTGTTTTGCTGCCAAAGGATGCATGCATGTCTTTGGAAGTGGGAGGAAGCTGGAGCACACAAAGGGAACACACGCAGTCACGGGGAGAAGATGCAAACTCCACACAGAAAGATCCCGAGCCCGGGATTGAACTCAGGACTACTCAGGACCTTAGTATTGTGCGGCAGATGCACTAACCCCTCCTCCACCGTGCTACCCGCACGGGAGAACAGATAGTGCCAAATCTATTAATTCCATTACAATGGCTTGTTTTGTAATATTATATGTACTTATTTATCTTAAATCCTCAAAAATCCTTCCTAATAATCTGTTTCATGTGTTAAAATGAGAGTGTAGGATTATTCTGCATGTTTACAAAGCAAAAATAGAATGCTTTAAGTGATTTGACTAAATTGCATTGTTTTGGCTATACAAAAAAGAACTACTGAATCTGTGTGATAAGCTTCACAGAAGATGCATCATGGGAGCAGAGGTCAGAATGCTGTTTTGCAGGAATTTAAAAGGCTTAAGCCAGTGCACTGCTTAGAGCCACATGAACACGAGACTTTGAATTGTCAACATGACAACCCGGCAACAGAAATGGGATGGATGGGACTTCAAAAGCAGGCACGCACACACAAGTTCATAAAAAATTGAAATATCGTGCAAAGAGCTTACAGGATAATCCCAGCAAGTGGAGTGTACTACAACGTCATAGGAATTAAATTCCTTCTTCTTCCAAAAAAAAAAGGACATGGCTGCAAGGATGGGTCATGGGGATAACACACACGGAACAAACATAACAGCGCTCAACAAAAGGGACTCACTCAAGTCATTTTTTCCCACCTGAACTTTACTTTTAAAATTATGTATTTTCTGTTGAACTGTTAAATGCATTTTATTACATTAAGAAAGGACATATAGTCGTGGTCAAAAGTTGACATACACTTGTGAAGGACATAACATGGCTGTCTTGAGTTTCCAATCATTTCTACAACTCTTATTTTTTGTGATAGAGTGATTGGAGCACATGTGTTTTGTCAAAAAACGTTGGTTATTTTATGCATTTATTATGGGTCTACTGAAAATGTGACCAAATCTGCTGGGTCAAACGTATACATACAGCAACATACATTATCAATTTTGGTGATGTAGAAAAGTTACAATCAAATCAGATTAGCTTCATGGCATGGCCGCTTTAACTTCATGTGAGTGATTATGATTGACAACACCTGTTGACTTCTCTAAATAGGGCTCATGTGATGCAGTCATTAGACTCGATTACAAACGCGACAATAGGAAAGTTAAAGGAACTCGGCACAGATCTGAAAAAACGAATCATTGACTTGAACAAGTCAGGAAAGTCACTTGGAGCCATTTCAAAGCAGCTTAAGGTTTCAAGATCAACTGTGCAGACAATTGATCGTAAGTATAAAGTGCATGGCACAGTTTTGTCACTGCCACTATTAGGAAGAAAATGCAAGTTATCACCTGATGACCAATTTTCAGTAGACCCATAATAAATTGATAAAAGAACCAAACTTCATGAATATTTTTTGAGACAAGTATGTATGTGCTCCAATCACTCTGTCAGAATAATAAGAGTTGTAGAAATTACTGGAAACTCAAGGCCGCCATGACATTATGTACTTTACAAGTGTATGTAAACTTTTGACCACGACTGTATATAACCGGGTTTTTAGTTTAGACCGAGTTTGTGCAAAATTTAAAATTGAATATAGAATGTCTGCTAAATTCTAAGATTGCAAATTGGACTGCAGGCCTGCCGCGGAGCGGGGTGTGCAAGGACCGGGCTTGAAGACAGTGGCACGTGAGTGGATTGCCCAGCTGGGCCTTGTTATCTAATCACCTGTCGCCTTTATTAGAGACACATGAGTGGGAGTGGGACTTGGATGGCGTGGCAAAGTTGGTAGAGTGGCTGTGCCAGCAATCTGAGGGTTACTGGTTCAATCTCTACCTTCTACCATCCTAGTCACGTCCGTTGTGTCCTTGAGCAAGACAATTCACCCTTGCTCCTGATGGGTCCTGGTTAGCGCCTTGCATGGCAGCTTCGCCGTCAGTGTGTGGATGTGTGTGTGAATGGGCGAATGTGGAAATACTGTCAAAGCACTTTGGGCTCCTTAAAAAGGGGTAGACAAGCAGAAAAGCGCTATACAAGTACAACCTATTTACCATTTGGAGTTGGAGACAAGAGACAGAGACAGAAAGAGACACACGAACAGAGACATGCAGGACTGAAAAGTCCAAAAACATATTGCTGGAAAGCAATCGACACATGTGTTCAAGGAAATAAAAACTTGCTCAACCCTGTACACCTTTTGGGCTGCAGAAGATGTGTCGGCATCAGGAGAACCCCCCGCCCGCCACCTCCCCCGCCCCCCAAGAGGGAAACCTCCACACTCTGTAATTCACATTTGATTTGAAGGATGTAGAATTTAAATTAAAAAGATGTCATGAATTCCCAGTTGATCTTGACCAAATAATGTCTTGGTTTTAGTATGATTAAACACACCTTGGTGACTCAGTTTCTGTGCTTTTATTCAAGTGAGTACGGCTGTAAAAGTAGCCACCACAGAGCCAAATAAAATTGTAGCATACAATAATAGACCGTCAAGGTCAACGAGAGACCTAACGTCCGTCCGTGTTTCTAAAGTGTCACTGATCGCACCACACTGCAACTATAAGTCTAAGGCTACAAACAACCGAGTGTAAAAAATGGGGCAGCATCGCTCGGTTGGTAGAGTGGCCGTGCCAGTAACTTGAGGGTTCCAGGTTCGATCCCCGCTTCCGCCATCCGATTCAATGCCATTGTGTCCTTGGGCAAGACACTTCACCCACCTGCTCCCAGTGCCACCCACACTGGTTTAGATCAGTGATTTTCAACCTTTTTTGAGCCGAGGCACATGTTTTGCGTTGAAAAAATGAGGAGGCACACCACCAGCAGAAATCATTTAAAAAAGAAACTCAGTTGACAGTAAAAAGTCGCTGTCGCAATTGTTGGATATGACTTTAAAGCATAACCAAGCATGCATCACTATAGCTCTTGTCTCAAAGTAGGTGTACTGTCACCACCTGTCACATCACACCCTGACTTATTTTGAGTTTTTTTGGTGCTTTCCTATGTGTAGTGTTTTAGTACTTGTCTTGCGCTCCCATTTTGGTGGCTTTTCCTGTTTTGTTGGTAGTTTCCTGTAGCAGTTTCAGGTCTTCCTTTGAGCGCTATTTCCCGCATCTACTTTGCTTTAGCAATCAACAATATTTCAGTTGTTTTTATCTTTCTTTGTGGGGACATTGTTGATTGTCATGTCATGTATGGATGTACTTTGTGGACGCCGTCTTTGCTCCACAGTAAGTCTTTGCTGTCGTCCAGCATTCTGTTTTTGTTTACTTTGTAACCAGTTAGGTTTTAGTTTCATTCTACATAGCCTTCCCTATGCTTCAATACCTTTTCTTAGGGGCACTCACATTTTGTTTATTTTTGGTTTAAAGGCGAACATTATCACCAGACCTATGTAAGCGTCAATATATACCTTGATGTTGCAGAAAAAAGACCATATGTTTTTTTAACCAATTTCTGAACTCTAATAGGGTGAATTTGGCAATTGAAACGCCTTTCAATTGTTCGCTGTCGGAGCAATGACCTTTCACCCGTGACGTCACAACATGAAGCGATCCGCCATTTTCTCAAACACATTACACACACCAAGTCATATCAGCTCTGTTATTTTCGTTTTTTTCGGCTGTTTTCCCGTACCTTGGAGACATTATGCCTCATCGGTGTGTTGTCGGAGGGTGTAACAACACGAACAGGGACGGATTAAAGTTGCACCAGTGGCCAAAAGATGCGAAAGTCCCTCGTTTGTTCCGCAAACTTTACCGACGACAGCTATGCTACGACAGAGATGGCAAGAATGTGTGGATATCCTGCGACACTCAAAGCAGATGCATTTCCAACGATAAAGTAAAGGAAATCACAAAGGTGAGTTTTGTTGATGTTATTGACTTATGTGGAGTGTGCTAATCAGATATATTTGGTCACGGCATGACTGCAAGCTAATCGCTGCTAACATGCTATTTAGGCTAGCTGTATGTACATATTGCATCATTATGCCTCATTTGTAGCTATATTTGGATCCAGCCTTTCCCTCCACCCACATTTAATGCCAAACAAACACATACCAATCGTTGCTTAGAAGGCGATCGCCAAATTCATCCGCGCTTCCTCCCGTGCCACTGTCTGTCGCGTCGGTTTCGCTTATGTACGGGTCAAAGCGATACGGCTCAATAGCTTCAGTTTCTTCTTCAATTTTGTGTTCGCTATCTGCCTCCACACTCAAACCATCCGTTTTAATACATGCGTAATCTGTTGAATCGCTTGCGCCGCTGAAGTACGAGTCTGAATCCAAGCTACTATGCTATACCTTTCTGTGCTATCCGCCATGTTTTGCTTCTGGTGGCTTCACGCAGTGACGTCACAGGACAGTAGACGGGTGGATATAACGACGGTTAAAATCAGGCACTTTGAAGCTATTTTTCGGGATATTGCGTGATGGGTAAAATTTTGAGGAAAACTTTGAAAAATAAAATAAGCCACTGGGAACTGATTTTTATTGGTTTTAACCCTTCAGAAATTGTAATAATGTTCCACTGTTTCCCACATCTACAAAGCAATTAGCTACCTGCTGCCACCTACTGACATGGAAGAGTATTACATGGTTACTCTGCCGAGCTCTAGACAGCACCCACACTCAACAACAACACATCATTTGCAGACTATAATTACTGGTTTGCAAAAAATATTTTTAACCCAAATAAGTGAAATGTGTTAGAAAAACACTGACTTAGATAATGGGTTTCACTATGTAAAGCGCTTCTTTCGGTAAACCTGATCGTCTTTTGTTCTGCATCTTAGTGCATTTTTTTGGGCAAGAAGAAAACAGACTCCTACAGCAAAGGTGAGCGTTTATATTTCTACCGATATTTCATAAAAAAATGTGGAAATTATACCTTAACCCAAAAATGAATGCTTAGAAATGCGGATTTCTGCTTATATGTGCACATTTTGCATGCCTGAAAGTATTTTTATTGTTAACTTTGTTAAACCTGACACAACCTAATCCAGCATCCGGTGGGGTGGAGTCACTTTAAATCAAATTCCAATTTGAAGGGAAAATTCTAAATTTGGACTTTTGCACACGCTTGGTTTAGATTGCATATTGTGCTCTAAGTGTGACTGCTGTTTACACCCAGCCGTGTCCTTTTGTTGGTGTTCTGCTGTGTTTTTGGTTAGTTCCTGTCCTGCGCTTTTATTTTGGTGACTCTTCCTGTTGTGTTGGTGTTTCTTTTCGTGACGGCTTCACACATCTTTGTCAGGGAGCATTTCCCCCCACCGTTCATTGTCCAGACATTGTTTGTTAATGCTGCTATCCTTGATCCTCTGATGACCATTGACAAACCTTTGGGGCGCTTAATGCAGGCAGCTCGAACTGTGTGGACGCCGTGAGCTCTACATTCCTTGTAAATGTCTTGAGTTTTGTTTTGTTTCGTCATACATAGCCTGTTTAGTCATAACACTTCCCCGTTGCACTCCCTTTTTGTTTTTTTTAGTAACAAATTCCTTTTTGTTACCTACCTCGTTAATCTGCATCCCTAAAGTCACGATAACTTCCGGCGTATGACGCACCGCTCTTAAACGCATGACCCAAAGTCTTACTAGTAAGGTCGGCTGCTGAATATTTGTAAGATCAGTGGCAAGAGAGCAGTCTCAGAAGGGAAACGCTCTTGGTAGATAAGCCGCAATAGTGAACGACAAGGAGCCAAAATACAATATGACTCTATCACAACTCATGCATTGTAATGACTTAGTCATGCTCGGCGGCTTAATGAAGTCCATATGGACTCGGATAAACACTATTTGCTGCACATGTTTAGCTCTGAGCTGGATTCACAAGTGCTATTAGTATAAATCACCAGATTTGAGAGCCAATGGGTGCCCCTGTGCAATTATGTTTTACAATTAAGCATTTATATGGCGCGGGCTTCACGGTGGTAGAGGGGTTAGTGCGTCTGCCTCACAATACGAAGGTCCTGCAGTCCTGGGTTCAATCCCAGGCTGGGGATCTTTCTGTGTGGAGTTTGCATGTTCTCCCCGTGAATGCGTGGGTTCCCTCCAGGTACTCCGGCTTCCTCCCACTTCCAAAGACATGCACCTGGGGATAAGTTGATTGGCAACACTAAATTGGCCCTAGTGTGTGAATGTGAGTGTGAATGTTGTCTGTCTATCTGTGTTGGCCCTGCGATGAGGTGGCGACTTGTCCAGGGTGTACACCGCCTTCCGCCCGATTGTAGCTGAGATAAGCGCCAGGAATAAGCGGTAGAAAATGGATGGATGGGCATTTATATGGCAAGGCCCTTTGCAAACGGGGGGATGACATTTCATATTGCATTACTGTTAGGGGTCAGAACCAAAAGAACGATGACCAACATATAAAGATGTGTGTGTCTTCGCAAGAGTAAAAATGTTGTACTAGAGCAGTGTTTTTCAACCTTTTTTGAGTCAAGGCTCTTTTTTTCATTGAAAAAATCCTGAGGCACACCACAAGCAGAAATCATTAAAAGACGAAACTCAGTAGCCGATATTGACAATAAAAGATTGCTCTCGCAATTGTTGGATATGAATTCAAACCATAACCAAGCATGCATCACTTAAGCTTTTCTCTCCAAGTCGGTGTCACTACCTGTCACATCACATTGTGACTTATTTTGAGTTTTTTGGTGTTTTCCCGTGCGTTGTGTTTTAGTCCTTGTCTTGCGCTCCTATTTTGGTGTTTTTCCTGTTTTGTTGGTCTTTTCCCGTTGCAGTTGAGCGCTGTTCTCCACACCTACTTTGTTTTTGCAATCCAGACTATTTAAATCGTGCGGACGCTTTCCTTTTATGTGGGGACATTGTTGATTGTCATTTCATGTACGGATGTACTTTGTGGACGCCGTCTCCATTATCAATGGTTTATCAGCCTTCAATGTTAGCAATGTTCAGTCAATTTTTTTAAACTAATTTGAAATCTTGGAAAAACAAAAATAAGTATAAATTAAATATATGTATTTCTGTAAAACTGATATATTTGACAATAACAGTATTAAAAATAGTACAAAAAGCTAAACTTCAACATTCAAAATAAGCAGTTGCCTTATCAGGAAGGGTTTTTTCGGTCATGTATTTACTTACCACCTCATTAATCTGGAGATCAAAAAAGATTGTTGAAATGCTAAGGCGCATTGGCTAAACAGTATATGTTCTGAAATTGAGGTTTTTGAGAAATGCCACAGAATAAAATAAATGTATGCTACAATCAAAGAATTAACACACTGACAAAATAGGAAAAAAGGCAGTAACGCAAATATTAATTGATGACGAGCAGATAGCATCCAAATGGGTTGAATGTGTAACTGAGTCACATGATGACAAAACAGAGCAGAAATGCCACTGATAGAGTCAACTGATGGACATAATATTATGAAACAGGAAGTAATAAATGCTATAAAAACAATAAAGAAAGGAAAAGCTAACAGTCCAGATAATATGCAAACAGAATAAAAAAAAGCTCAAAATAAACACAACACGCAATTATTAACAAGACTGTGCAACATAATTTACAACAGTGGATATATACTACCTTAATTGGGACAATCCATTTTTCCCCCTTTACCAAAAAAAAACAAAAGCACAAGATTGTGCAGATTCCCAAACCATCAGCCTAATCCTTCATGTGACAAAAGTATTTCTTAAGGGTGTTACAACAAAAATGAACAAAAAGAATCAATGAAGAAATAAGCCAACTACAAGGTGGTTTCAGACCATTCGTGCACACTCGAGAAGGGATCCTCAAATTCAAAATCATCTTTGAGAGAATGTTGGAGACCAATCAAAATGTTAAAATTTGCTTCATAGACTATACCAAAGCTTTTGATAAAGTCCATCCATCCATCCATCCATCATCTTCCGCTTATCCGAGGTCGGGTCGCGGGGGCAGCAGCCTAAGCAGGGAAGCCCAGACTTCCCTATCTCCAGCCACTTCGTCTAGCTCTTCCCGGGGGATCCCGAGGCGTTCCCAGGCCAGCCGGGAGACATAGTCTTCCCAACGTGTCCTGGGTCTTCCCCGTGGCCTCCTACCAGCTGGACGTGCCCTAAACACCTCCCTAGGGAGGCGTTCGGGTGGCATCCTGACCAGATGCCCGAACCACCTCATCTGGCTCCTCTCGATGTGGAGGAGCAGCGGCTTTACTTTGAGTTCCTCCCGGATGGCAGAGCTTCTCACCCTATCTCTAAGGGAGAGCCCCGCCACCCGGCGGAGGAAACTCATTTCGGCCGCTTGTACCCGTGATCTTATCCTTTCGGTCATGACCCAAAGCTCATGACCATAGGTGAGGATGGGAACGTAGATCGACCGGTAAATTGAGAGCTTTGCCTTCCGGCTCAGCTCCTTCTTCACCACAACGGATCGATACAACGTCCGCATTACTGAAGACGCCGCACTTTTTTGATAAAGTCAAACACTCCAAAATGACTGAACGTTTGTCAAAAATTGGCAGGCCTACAGATAATCACATAGATGTATTCGAAACACACAAATGTCATAGGAACTGATTGGGGAACGACCGGTCAGGCTTGTCACTGAGAGTTTGGTTATGTTCGGGTTTTCCTCTGTGTTTGTGATTATTTCCCATTAGCGCTTTTATTTTGGTTCCATTCCCTGCATGTCTCCCTGAGCGCTCATTGCCTTCACCTGTCCCTGATTGGCAGCCTGACACACCTGGTGGCAATTGCCAATCATGCTACTATTTATGCCTGCCTCGCTCTCTAGGCAGGGCTTGATGATTGTATCCAGTATACTGTTGCCTGTCTCTTGGTTCCTGTTTTTCCTGCATTGTGACATTAAAGGCCTACTGAAACCCACTACTACCCACCACGCGGTCTGATAGTTTATATATCAATGATAAAATATTAACATTGCAACACATGCCAGTTTACTAAATTGCAATTTTAAATTTCCCGGGACTTTTTTCTTGAAAACGTTGCGTAATGACGACGTGTACGCGTGACTAGCAACACAATAGAAAGATAAGGGATTTCCCAGAATTATCCTAGTAAATGTCTTTAAAAACATATGAATCCGTCTCAATGCAACATGATTGCAATCGGGTTTTTTTTTTTTTTTACTTTTTTTTTTTTTCTAGTCCGTCGCTATCAATATCCTCAAACACAAATCTTTCATCCTCGCTCAATTTAATAGGAAAATTGTTGTTTTCTCGGTCTGAATAGCTGTTTTTGTTGGAGGCTCCCATTAAAATCAATGTGAATATATGAGGAGCCATCAACATGTGACGTCATCGTCTGCGACTTCCGGTAGAGGCAGGGCTTTTCTCCAGTTGCGAACTTTATCGTGGATGTTCTCTACTAAATCCTTGCAGCAATAATATGGCAATATCGCGAAATGATCAAGTATGACACATAGAATGGACCAGCTATCCCCGTTTAAATAAGAAAACCTAATTTCAGTAGGCCTTTGAAGTCATGTTTTCCTGCGCTACGCCTGCCATCTCTGCATCTTGGGGTTCTTTAACCAGCAATTCCTGAGAGAATCATCAAGCCAAATACGAATCCTGCAGAGATCGCAATAGCAGAGAGGCTTGACAGGATTATGGTCGAATCGAGGAGGTGTTTTGCCTCGTTTCAGGCACACTCCCACCCATCCCTGTCGTCTGTCGGCCTCTTTGGGGACGTCTGTGATCCGTCGCGCAACCCTAACCCCCAGACTCATTAAACTCACTCACTGTAGGAAATAAAAATTGATTATTGTTGTCCTTTTGACATGACTGAACTGTTAACAGGTTTGATAAATATGTTATTTTCCATGTATCAAGCTGCTGCGCCTCCCTTGAAGTCTTTAAGGCACCTCCCAGGGGAGCGCCACCTCACACATTGGCAACCCCTGCCTCAAATGACATATGAGATAGGGGCGTTGCATTTATTCTCTTTCGGCTGGAGTGTTTATTATTTCTGTGGAGCTTCACATTGCAGAGTCAAGTTCATATTTAACCTTGAGACAACCTTTAGCCACTGCCAGCTCAGTGCCACTAAGCATCACGCCCACCACCACCACTGGTCTCCTGAATTGATTATGAGCCAAAGTGGAGTATTCGAAAAGCTGCCACTTTGGTACGTTATTTTTGAAGTTCCATCTCAATCTGAGTTAGTTACGATTAACAATGAATGTGTCAGGAACTGGCTGAGGTGCTTTCAGCATGACCCCAAAATGCATAGATGGCAGGCATAAAGCAGGTTAAAGGCATAGTGAATGAATGCAAATTAAAACTAGTGCAGCTAAGGAGTGCACAGAAAAGTCTACACGTGATGTGAAAGCAAAAACATGATCTATGCACAAACCAGCGACAGTAGGTAGGGTTGTATTTTTACCTAATTCCTGTGGGAATCCTGCATGTGACAGAAGCATTAAGGAGTGGTACTATCCAGGTCTAGCTGCAGTGAGCTCCAAACAACCACCAGGTAGCATGATTTCTATTTCAGACTTCTGAGGTCTTATAAGGTCGGAAGTGCATTCTTCACTCATGCTTAATTGGCGGATGAGGCTATAAAGTTAAAGTTAAAGTTATTTACCAATGATTGTCACACACACACTAGGTGTCCTCTGCATTTGAGCCATTCCTCTTGATCACCCCCTGGGAAGTGAGGGGAGCATTGGGCAGCAGCGGCGCCGCGCTCGGGAATCATATATGGTGATTTAACCCCCAATTCCAACCCTTGATGCTGAGTGCCAAGCAGGGAGGCAATGGGTCCCATTTTTATAGTCTTTTGTATGACTCGGTCGGGGTTTGAACTCCCAACCTACCGATCTCAGGGCGGACACTCTAACCACTAAGCCACTGAGTAGGTCAAATACAACCTTATCTACTGTAAATGGGTCGAAATGAAGCAAAAGTGAGCATAGCAGCAACACAAAACACAACGCAATGATCCAGCCCTGTTCAAAAGGACGTACAAAGAAACACTCTGACTGGCAACCAAGAACAGGTGTGTCCTGATTTCAGTGGCAGACAAGGGACACACACAGGAAGTGGAAACAACAAATAAGACCACTGGAACAAACACAGGAAAATGTTCTACCTCAGTCCAGTCATGACAGAATTATATTTGATCGTAATTAATCCACAACCACCGTGTGATTAATCAACTTCTAACCGTTTGACAGACCTACATTTTACATGTTCCTTGTTTTTCAGACAAAAACAAGGACAACCATCAATCTATACTAAAAAAAAAACAAAAAAACATTGCGAATAAACTTACCATTCATGCCGTTATAGATGCTCCGATGATGTGGTGACAGCTCGTCCCCAGCTGACCTCCTCTGTGCGTCTCTCACTGGGCTGCTATACTTCACCTTTTCGGGGCTCATACTGTATTGGTGCCTATGAGTTTCAGGACTTCCTCCTTGGGCCTTGCAGCTCTTTTCGGTGTGTTCACTGTTCCCTAAATGTGCATGGCGTGGTGCATGGGCTGCTTATGCTGCCCCTGTGGTGCCTCTGGTAGATGTCCCCGCTGCCCCCCTGACCCAGGTAGTGTTGCCTCTGGCCTAAGTGAAGGTCAGAACTATAGTGTTTGGGGTGCTGGTCCGGACTGCTTCGTACCACGTTCCTCCCGTATTTCTCCGGGCTCAGACCCCGCATGACTCGACTGTGATCAGGCACTGATATGGAGCCACAGCGGGGTCGACAGAGTTGGGGTAAAGTGTATGGGTACTCCAGGCTTGTACTCCGGTGGCGCCCAGCAGGGTGCTCAGGGCTGGACGCCTCCCTGTCCACCATTCCTCCTATGGCACTAATGCTGCTACACCTCGGTTTATGCACCAGCTCAGGACTCCCTTTTTCCCCTGCACTGCCAAGACTGCTCCCTCCAACAGCCAGATGCTTATGCTGATGGTGATCTGAGCTGTCGACACTCCCTGCACTTGAGGTACTGCTGCCATCGCCAACATCCCTCATAAGGAGGCCTTGCCCAGGCACCAGCAGTAAACTATTTTGGCTGTCAATGGAGTTTCGCGACCCCACGCCTATCCCGGCGTTTCCGCCACTTCCTCCACTTCCACTTACTATTCCTTTTTCCTCATCCAGGAGGAGACAGAGTTCCTTCAGCTCCAGGTTCTCACGCATAACCTCTTCCTGCCGCAGCTCCAGTTCCTTGAGTTTTTGGAGATAAAGGGTCACCTCTTTGCGCATAATGCTCGAGCTGTAACGACCGAGACGCTGCCACTCCCTGGACACACGCTTTCCTTTCTGGCGGTCGTCATCGAGGAAGCAGCATAAGTCCCGCAGTTCACGGTTGTCTTCCTGCAGCTTCTGATTGATGTCCTGGCAAGGAGAAAGAGAAACATGAGGGGAAGAAAGATTCATTGGCGTGACCTTTCGGCCCAAGGACTGGCAACATTGTTAATGCTGATGAGGGCCACAAGACAAAGCAAATGTGCTTGTGTTTTGATACATTGCTAAATGGTTTGCCAGTGTTAATTGGATTCCAAAGGACAGCAGTGGGTTCCAATATAATTCCGTTGTGTTATTTCATAGACATTCATATTGAAAAGAAACCCTGAGCCTCTCAGCTATCTCTGACTCACTGTGTGAAATTTATTATACCAGTACGTCAGAAATCTCTGCAACGGCCTAACCCTAAAGTACAATTATATGGTTCCTCCAGGATTTCACTGGCTTTTTTGTGACGGTTGAGAGAGAAAAAGAAGGAACTTATTGACCACACAATCGGACTACAAAGGCAGACTCGCACAAAGCACTTCAGGTAAAACTTTACCAGATATGGAGATATTGCCGACGTCACAACTATGAAAAAACTTTAGACATGGGGCAAAGTCCGAAAAGGTCTTTTAGAGGAAGTATGAATGGAAGCAAGATTGTTTTATAAATACATCCGCCATGCCTCAACGGTGTAATTTCAAATTTTCGTGACCCCAAATACAAATAACAGGTACCAATATGTAAGAAAAGTTGGTTTTCCTTCTGAACTAGATAAAATTAGTATATTGAGTTATTAGCTTGAATCCATTCCATATTTTGAATTTCACATACTTATATATTAAAGGTAATAAGTGTTGTTCGTGCATACAAATGTTAGGTGACCTTGAACTACCTTCCCTCTGTTGCTAGATAACTCGAGATGTATGTTGTAATATGTAAATGTGCTTTGCTATGGAGGTTTTTTCTCACTCCGAACTGGGCCCCCTTAGGAGCCCAGTCTGGATTGGATTTTTTTACTCATCCTTCCCCAGTGTTTACCTTTTTCCCATTTTTTACGGGGCGCCTTATGGCGACCCATCAGCGTTCTTGTTCTGTAACCCTGTACACTGTTTGTTTGTCTAATCTTGAACAGGTTTGTGCTGAAAACAAAGTTTCGTTGTACTTTTTGCAATGACAATAAAGACCTACCTACCTACCTATCTACCTACCTTATTCTCACTTTTTGGTTGGTAGTTGCGTCGTAAAATTTCTGAATTCGCGGTAGTTGTTTCAGAAAATTGCAAGAAAAGTTGCAATATTTTTAGGCTTATTGTTTGTCCGTTAATCAATGTTTTGGATGGTCCTTGTAACAGTAACTTCAAAAAACACAGAATACATTTTTGAAAAACAAATACTGTATTAATGTTTTACTTGTTTTATACAGTACTAGGCCAGCAACTAACGACTATTTTTTAGTAAGTTACTATGACTGGCCATTGACTATCTTAACGATTAGTCGAGTAACATACTTGCCAACCTTGAGACCTCCGAATTCGGGGGATGGGGGGTGTATATATTTTCAAGTATTTCATATATATATATATACATATAAGAATCTATTCATGAATGAGTATATCCGTTCTGCGACTGTGTTCAATGGAGAAGCCTGACCTAAAAAATTTGCAGGCAGCATACCCCTTCCCCTTCGAGCTGTCCTGGATGAACTGAAATAATTTTTTTCCAATCATTTTGGAACTTGCAAGCGTACTTCTTCTTCTTACTCATCGTTGCCATGTCTCTTCTTCGTTCTTCTGCTTCGTCTCTGTTATGTTTTTGGACATACTACTTGCCGTAGTTTTGAAGCAATGCATGATGGGAATCCGGATGTTGTGTGTCAATGTATTAACCTGCTGGCTGGAATAAACACATGCTGAGAAATAGCTCTGTGCCTGCCTACTTTATGAGTTATAGATAAACCTATGGATAACGGAGACATATATAATAGTATCATTTTCAGGTGAGAGAGGATGCTAAAGGCAGTGCGTCTAAAGCACGCCCCCAATATTGTTATCATGGAGGAAATCGGGAGAAATTCGGGAGAATGGTTGCCCCGGGAGATTTTCGGGAGGGGCACTGAAATTCGGGAGTCTCCCGGGAATATCGGGAAGGTTGGCAAGTATGTCGACTGAAAGCATACACATAATCATTGTTCCTAAATCAGCCATCAACTTTTTAATTCAGCTTGAGTTATGTTGACCTTTCAAAAGAATTTGATACGGTCAACCATATCATTTTGGCAGACAGACTGCACAGGACTGGCCTATCTCAGCATGCTTTAAAGTAGTTGTCTAACTACTTGTCCCATAGAACCCAATGCATCCAGTTTGCTGGGTTCCCCTCAATCTTTTGTAATTCATTTCCGTGCTAATATGTCGGATATTGCATTCCATTTGTATGCAGATGACGCGGTTATATATTGTTCATTCCCTGCTGTTGCGCAAACCTTTGAGCTCCTGCAGTCTGCTTTTAATGTTGCTCAGTCCCAGCTGACTCAGCTGAAACTAGTACTAAATGCAGAGAAATCTGAGGTGATGTTAAGTGGCGAACATCTGTTATTGAACATTCCAAAAATATAAACTGCTCATAAGGTTGAACTTGAAATGGTCACAACATGTAAGTATTTGGAGGATTGTTATTGATGAAAAATTGTATTTTAAATCGCACATACAAAAACTCCAAGTTTTTTTTTTTCCTACAGAAACAAGTCGTGTTTTTCCCTTATTATTATGACCACTTTAATGTCTTTGCTAGATAATGGAGACCTGCTTTTTATGAATGCACCCGACACTCGAAAAAAAAACAGGGATGCTGTATATCACTGTGCCTTACGTTTTATAACTGGTTTTGGCAACCTTGTCTACCATTGCACTTTGTATGCAAAAAGGATACATAGTTGTATCACATTATACTCAACCTCCTCGGTATCGTGCAAACCTTCCCCTTTATTCTGTGCAGCAATTTAACTCTCTTTCTTGCACTTCCTAATTCCTATATCCTTGAGTCATTTCCATTGTAATTACGAAGCTTGGCTGGGTGAAGAGGGGACAATGTCTCAGAGAAAGACAAATGATTCCCATGTGATACTAACCAAGGCTGGGTTTCTGCTTTAACTCTAAATCACACAGTGCATGAATTTTGAAGAAAGAAAAAGAAGGACTGGAATTCTATTGCTATATAGATTCATTTTCCATGAATATCTATACAAAGAAAATGTGACCAGATCTTATTTAGAAGAGTGAATACATGTGCTAGTACTGTATATTTAACCACAATGTTCATATGATTTGCTATCAATGTTGTGTTTGTAAAGCCACATTCAGGCCAAGAAGTACTTGGACAGTTTATTTATTTTTTTTTTTTTTTGGTTTTTATGGTTGTGCCTTTACAGTATACACCACTACATCCATCCATCCATTTTCTACCGCTTATTCCCTTTTGGGGTCACAGGGGGCGCTGGCGCCTATCTCAGCTACAATCGGGCGGAAGGCGGGGTACACCCTGGACAAGTCGCCACCTCATCGCAGGGCCAACACAGATAGACAGACAACATTCACACTCACATTCACACACTAGGGCCAATTTAGTGTTGCCAATCAACCTATCCCCAGGTGCATGTCTTTGGAAGTGGGAGGAAGCCGAAGTACCCGGAGGGAACCCACGCATTCACGGGGAGAACATGCAAACTCCACACAGAAAGATCCCGAGCCTGGATTTGAACCCAGGACTGCAGGACCTTCGTATTGTGAGGCAGACGCACTAACCCCTCTGCCACCGTTACAATGGATTTAAAATAAATAACTAAATAATAGTATAGTTGTTTAGCTTTAATTAAAGAGTTTTGAAAATAATATGACTTTTACCATTTAGGAATTAGTGTTGGCTATGGTTCTGGGTTTAATCTATTTCGAATTCCCAGCACCTCATTAAAACATGTCCAAAAAGGAGCACAACACATTGGTTAGTTAACTTTCTGTGCTCAATTTGCGACACAAAAAAAATAAATACATGCATTAATAAATATGTATTTTAAGTAGTCATGTATAAATGGTTGTTTACAAATTGTAATTCACAATTTGTGATGAAATGAATAAAATAATCACATTTTTCAATAAGGTTTAGAATGTTTATCAGGACTTTTCTTCCTTGAACTTTGCACTGAGAAGGGGTCATATTATCACAACCAGAGTGTCTTACTGAATGAGGTTTTTGATTATTTCCGTGCATCCTGTCATGATGAAAAATTGTACAAATTTCTTGTGAGACATGATATGTTTATGAGTGTATACGCCCTCAAAGGCGTTTCAACTTGACGGTATAATAGCAATATTAGTAAATACAAGCTTATTATGAAAATAATCATGAAGGATTTCATTCCTTTGCTATCTATAACACAAAGCTAGGATGTAGAAGTGTTTTTCAAATGTTAGCATATGTTCACCTAAATTGTTTTGGTTTGAGTATATTTCATGTACAACATGTATAAAAGTGGCCCTCGCGTCCTTTAATTTTTCTCTACAAGGCCCTCGCTGGAAAATGTTTGGACACCACTGTGTTAGACCAATACTAAAATAGAAATCAATAAACTTCTCTCGGTGATGATGGATAGGCTCCTCCATCGCTTTGTCTGTTTTACTTGCAGTTCACTGACATAGGAAAAAATTACTTTTGCGAGACATCGCAAACGTTTTTTTTTTCCCCATGTCCCTTTAGGGAAGGGTTGTCATTGATTTGATTGATTGATACTTTTATTAGTAGATTGCACAGTTCAGTACATATTCCGTACAATTGACCACTAAATGGTAACACCCGAATAAGTTTTTCAACTTGTTTAAGTCGGGGTCCACGTTAATCAATTCATGGTAAACTCCTTTTCATCGAGGGCCACATTGCAGTTATGGCTGCCATCAGAGGGTCACTTTTAACAATGAATAACATGAGTTTGTCTATGCATCTGTCATTATATATATATTTTACGCACACTGTAAAAATAAAATGTAGACTGTAAATTGACACCTCACTCACAATAATTGTACTTTTTTTGTTTTTTTTCAATAAAACTGTTTGGGGGTTTTTACGGACAAAAATGCTAGAATTTCACTGTAAAATTTATGGTGGTTTTTGAGAAAATATTACCGTAAATTGAAAAGCAGTACCACTGTGTTTTCTAATTCTGGCAAGGGAGCTGCCAGTTTTTCACAGTAAAAAAAAAAAAAAAGATGTGGTAAGTTTTTTTTCCGTAATGCATCGTAAAAATAACAGTAGATTTTACGTTAAAAAAATGTGTTGTTGTTTTTTTAATTTACAGTATTGTGCTATAAAAAACGCTGTAAATGTTGCCGTAAAATCTATTGTCATTTTATGGTCTACAATTTGATGGATAACTTAGCTTTAACGTTATAAGTCCAACAGATATTTAACTATTTATTTTTACTTTAGCAAAATAATCATTTGAAAAGGGTTTTGATAATATTTGTTGCAATTTCATGCTGTGCGTATATTTTGTTCTGTTAAAATGGAAAAAGGCAAATAAATTTCAGTGTTTCCCCCAGAAAAATTGTTAGTAAAGGTGGTGTCTCTCCAGGGGGAAAGGGGCTTCGCCCGGGACAGGCGGATGGACGGAGAAGGGGCTGGATGGGTGTAAGGAACAGTGTAATTTGGCCTGCCGCCACCATCACGTCTCCATCTCACAACAGCCTGGAAGCCTGGAGGGGGGGTTTATATTCAATCAAAAGAATAAACTTGACGGTATTTATACCGTCAAGTTTTTAAAAAAAACCTCCATATGCTGAGTGGCAATAAACGATATACATCTCGATATTTTTTCCGTCAAGTAAAAACAAAACACAAAACAGTCCTAGTTACCTGACATACTAAGTATGTCATTATTTTGACTTAGTAAATATTGACTCAGTAAGACAAAAAAATGACTAAATAAGCATTTGCAATAAGCATTTGAAAAAGAGTTAAAACTGGGGCCACATGCTAACATATGCTCAACTCAATATGCTTAATTTACAGGACAAAAAAAATTATATATTTTTTTTTATTTTATTTTATTTATTTTTTTAAACTTTAGTTTAGGAGGTGGCTCTTTGTTGCTAAGGCGGCTGCCGTATGCTAAGTGGCAATGTAGTATATATATCTCGATATTTTTTTTCGTACAGTAAAAACAAAACACAAAACAGTCCTAGTAACCTTAGATACTAAGTATGTCATTATTTTGACTTCGTAAATATTGACTTACTAAGACAAAATAATGACTAAATAAGCGTTTGCAATAAGCGTTTGAAAAAGAGTTAAAAGTGGGGCCACATGCTGACATATGCTCAACTCAATATGGCTAATTTACAGGACAAAAAAATAAGTACAAACCCTGTTTCCATATGAGTTGGGAAATTGTGTTAGATGTAAATATAAACAAAATACAATGATCTGCAAATAATTTTCAACCCATATTCAATTGAATATGCTACAAAGACAACATATTTGATGTTCAAACTGATAAACATTTTTTTTTTTTTTTTGTGCAAATAATCATTAACTTTAGAATTTGATGCCAGCAACACATGACAGAGAAGTTGGGAAAGGTGGCAATAAATACTGATAAAGTTGAGGAATGCTAATCAAACACTTATTTGGAACATCCTGCAGGTGTGCAGGCTAATTGGGAACTGGTGGGTGACATGATTGGGTATAAAAGCTGCTTCAATGAAATGCTAAGTAATTCACAAACAAAGATGGGGCGAGGGTCACCACTTTGTAAGCAAATCGTCAAACAGTTTTAAACAGTTTTAGAGCAACATTTCTCATCGAGCTATTGCAAGGAATTTAACGATTTCACCATCTACTTTCCGTAAAATCATCAACAGGTTCAGAGAATCTGGAGAAATCACTGCACGTAAGCGATGATATTACGGACCTTTGATCCTTCAGGCGGTACTGCATCAAAAAGCGACAGTGTGTAAAGGATATCACCACATGAGCTCAGGAACACTTCATAAAACCACTGTAAGTGCAAGTTAAAACTCTACTATGCAAATCAAAACCCGTTTATCAACAATATCCTGAAGCGCCGCCGACCTGGCTGGGCTAGAGCTCACCTAAGGTGTACTGATGCAAAGTGGAAAGGTGTTCTGTGGTCTGACGAATCCACATTTCAAATTATATTTGGAAACAGAGGACGTGGTGTCCTCCAGAACAAAGAGGAAAATAACCATTCGGATTGTTATAGGCACAAAGTTAATAATGACATACTTAGTATCTCAGGTAACTAGGACCATTTTGTGTTTTGTTTATACTTTACGTAAAAAATCAAAAGTCATTATTTTGAC
This sequence comes from Nerophis ophidion, assembly GCF_033978795.1. Classification (NCBI taxonomy): domain Eukaryota; kingdom Metazoa; phylum Chordata; class Actinopteri; order Syngnathiformes; family Syngnathidae; genus Nerophis; species Nerophis ophidion. The sequence continues at coordinate 31,455,534 of NC_084630.1, forward strand.
TTAGTAAATATTGACTTTCTAAGACAAAATAATGACTAAATATAAGCGCTTGCAATAAGCGTTTGAAAAAGAGTTCAAAGTTGGGCCACATCCTGACATATGCTCGACTCAGTATGCTTAATTTACAGGACAAAAAAAAATGTATCTAATTTATTTTTTTTTTTTTTTAAAGACTTTAGTTTTGGAGGTGGCTTTTGTCAAGGCTAGGACTTGGGCGTGGATTGTTTTTCCGAGGCAAAGGAAAGTTTGCGCGAGCAAGGCGTGAATGAAGGTACATCTTTTTATTTTAACATTAACAAACTACAAAATAAAGCAAACAAAAGGCGCTTACAATGGCGGTACAAAACTTGGCTATGGAAACTAACACTTGCACTATGGCAAAAAACTATGGACATAAACTAAAGCTTGCACAATGGCAGAACTATGAACAACTAAAACAAAAATATTTACTGTGACGAGAAAGGGTATGAGAAAAAAGCAGCATGGATATTATGGGTGCAGGAGGTGTTTTTGTTTTAGTTGTTCATAGTTCTGCCAGTGTGCAAGCTTTAGTTTATGTCCATAGTTTATGCCATTGTGCATAAACGCCTTTTGTTTGCTTTTTTTGTAGTTTGTTAATGTTAAAATAAAAATATGTACCTTCAGTCACACCTTGCTCATGCCAACTTTCCTTTGCCTCGGAAAAAAACAATCCACGCCCAAGTCCTAGTCTTGCCAGAAGTTGCCAGCATGAACAACAGAAACAGACAGGCTTAAATAATACTGTGGTGATTAGTGAAAACAGGTGTGAGACATGAGGACAGGTGAAAACTAATGGGTAGTCATGGTAACAAAACCAGGAAGTGCAAAAACCGGAAATGAATGGCCAAGAAACAAACAGAACATGACTAAAACAAAACATGATCACATAGACATGACAGCACTTTGATGTTAAGGCGGCCGCCTTAACAACAAAGCACTGCGGGAAACCCTGCATTTAGTAAGAACATATGAGGCACTTTATTGACGCATACGGTTTCCAGGTGTTCGTGGGCCATATAAAACGATATGGCAGGCCAGATTTGGCCCCCGTGCCTTGAGTTTGATACCTGTGCTTTAGAGGCCTACTGAAACCCACTACTACCGACCACGCAGTTTGATAGTTTATATATCAATGATGAAATATTAACATTGCAACACATGCCAATACGGCCGGTTTAGTTTACTAAATTGCAATTTTAAATTACCCGCTGAGTTTCTTGTTGAAAATGTCGCGGAATGATGACGCGTGCGCGTGACGTCATGGACTGTCAGAAAATATTAGCGCAGCACTATTAGCAACTAAAAGTCGTCCCTTTTCATTGCGCAATTAAACAGTATTCTGGACATCTGTGTTGATGAATCTTTTGAAATTTGTTCAATTAATAAGTAGAAAGATGGAGTTAGGAAGCTTTAGCCTTTAGCCACACAAACACACGGTGATTCCTTATTTAAAATTCCCGGAGGTGAAGCTTTACCATGGATCAGAGCGGTCAAGCGAACATGGTTCCCGACCACTTGTTAACCGGCAGGTTTCCGTGAGAAAATTGTGTTAAAAAGTCGCCTCTTACCGGAGATCTGAGGAGTTTGTGCCGTCCTTGTATCTGCCGTTGACTTCCCTCAGACACTGGCCTCAAGAAACCCGTGGACACACCCCTCCGACTATCAGGTACTATTTAATTTCACTAAAACACTAGCAACACAATAGAAAGATAAGGGATTTCAAAGAATTATCCAAGTAAATGTGTCTAAAAACATCTGAATTTGTCCCAATGCAATCGCCTTTTTTTTTTCTAGTCCTTTGCTATCAATATCATCATCCACGAATCTTTTATCCTCGCTCTCGGTCCGAATAGCACTTGCTGCTGGAGGCTCCCATTAAAAACAATGTGAGGATGTGAGGAGCCCTCACCCTTGTGATGTCATCGTCTGCGACTTCCGGTTAAGACAAGGCTTTTTTATCAGCACCAAAAGTTGCAAACTTTATCGTCGATGTTTTCTACTAAATCCTTTCAGCAAAAATATGGCAATATTGCGAAATGATCAAGTATGACACATAGAATGGACCTGCTATCCCCGTTTAAAGGCCTACTGAAATGAGATTTTCTTATTTAAACAGGGATAGCAGGTCCATTCTATGTGTCATACTTGATAATTTTGCGATATTGCCATATTTTTGCTGAAAGGATTTAGTAGAGAACATCCATGATAAAGTTTGCAACTGTCGGTGTTAAGAGAAAAGCCCTGCCTCTACCGGAAGTCGCAGACGATGATGTCACATGTTTGATGGCTCCTCACATATTCACATTGTTTTTAATGGGAGCCTCCAACAAAAAGTGCTATTTGGACCGAGAAAACGACAATTTCCCCATTAATTTGAGCGAGGATGAAAGATTTGTGTTTGAGGATATTGATAGCGACGGACTAGAAATAAATGAATAAATAAAAAACGAGTAAAAAAAAAAAAGAGCGATTGCATTGGGATGGATTCCGATATTTTTAAACACATTTACTAGGATAATTCTGGGAAATCTTTTATTTTTCTATTGTGTTGCTAGTGTTTTAGTGAGTTAAATAGTACCTGATAGTCGGAGGTGTACATCCACTGGTGTCTTGACGCCAATGTCTCAGGGGAGTCGACGGCAGCTTTATGGACGGCACAAGTTCAGCTTTTCTCCGGTAAGAACTGACTTTTTAACCACAATTTTCTCACCGAAAAACTGCTGGTTGACATTCGGTTGGGATCCATGTCTGCTCTGATCCTTTGGAAAGTTTCAGCTCCGGGAATTTTAAAAAAGGAATCACCATGTGTTTGTGTGGCTAAAGCTTCCCAACTCCATCTTTCTACTGTGACTTCTCCAGTATTAATTAAACAAATTGCAAAAGATTCAGCAACACGGATCTCCAAAATACTGTGTAATTATGCCGTTAAAGCAGACAAATTTTACCCGTGTGTGTGCGTACCGCTCATACTTCCTAAAAACGCGTGACGTCCTGCGTACACGTCATCATTACACAACGTTTCCAAGACGAAACTCCCGGGAAATTTAAAATTGCAATTTAGTAAACTAAAAAAGCCATATTGGCATGTGTTGAAATGTTAATATTTCATCATTGATATATAAACTATCAGACTGCGTGGTGGGTAGTAGTGGGTTTCAGTAGGCCTTTAGGGGCTCTGAAGAAAAGTACGGAAAAGTATCGAAATAATTTTAGTTTGGGTCCCTGTACAGAAAAATGTCTTTATCGTTGCAACAATAGCCCATACACAATTGCATATTGAGCATCCCCTCCAGCTGACACCATGTTGGTCTGCTTCCACGCTCAGGTGCCTTCCTCCACACCTGCACCACGTGATCCCGCCGCCCTCACCTTCAAGCCCCGGATCTCGTTCAAGTGCAACTGCAGACTGCGATTGACCTCCCGGATGAGATTCCCGTGGTCCAGGATAACGCTCATCTTGTCCGCCTCGGAGCGCCTCAGCCGCCGCACCAGGTCCTCCTTGGTCCACTTCAGCAGGTCCTCGTCGGACAAGCCGGTGACGTCATCCGCCGGACTGTCGGTTTTGGCAATGGACAGCTGCACCTGCGGCTGGGACGGAGGCGGAGTGGCTTTCTCCATTGGCACAAAAAAAAGGGTGGAAAATACTCGAGAGGCTCGTCGGCAGGTGCTGCTCCCGGTTACCGATTAAAGATCCGCAGCATAGTTGATGGCCTTAGCCGACATTTCTGCCTGAGCAACAGCTGACGGTGCCGGCTGGATGCTGGAAGGAAGGAGGGATGCTGATCCCCTCGTCACTGCAACATCCTCCCCGCCGCGATGTCGAGCCGGCTGACTCTCTTCCTGGATCCAAAAGTGTCGAACAGTCGACAAACAAACCGTCAGCGTGAGGTGTGACAAACTGTGCCTCCAAAAAACGGGGAGAAGGGAAAGCGCTTCAAGCGGCGAGTGGAGTCCTCAGCGAACGCGAGTGGATAGCATTGTCTCGCTGGAGAGATGGGCGGTTCATGAACAAGTCGTTCGAATTCACCGGGTTTCTTAACCGAGTCACAAATAGCTTTGTCCACTTATTGCTACTCCTAGACGAGTTTAAAAAGAAACCCAAGTGACATTTTAAGCCTTGATAAAACGCGAGACATCCCTCCTCACATGCTCGTTGTGGAGCGACCCGAGTACCAATTCACCCGATTTAATAAAGTGAATCGAGTCAGCCAGCTATTTCCCTCCCAACCGGTCTTTTCAGTTCTCTTCCTCGAGGGATGCCGGCTGCCTGTCAACGAACAAAATGCGTAGTTGCAGCGTCATCTAGCGGTCCTAGCGGTCCAGCTTTCTGTATTGTCTTGTGTTATATTGGTGTTTGCAGCATTTTTCTTTTGCGTTTGTTCAGTTCATTTTCAGTTTATTTCGAGCATGCATGCGATAGGGGTCGGGAACCTTTTTGGCTGAGAGAGCCATGAAAGCCAAATATTTCAAAATGTATTTCCGTGGGAGCCATATCATATTTTTTTAACACTGAATACAACTAAATGTGTGCATTTTTAAGTAAGACCAACATTTTTTGAGTATAATAAGTCTCTTATTCTTTTTAATAACATTGTTATTCTGAAGCTAACCAATAATAAATCATATGTCATGTCTGTTGATCATGTTTTTGTTTGGCCATGTGATGTTTGTCCTTTGGACTCTTTAAGTTCCTGTTTTTTTTCACTCCCTTGTCTGGTTTCCTTGGTTACTAATTTTTTCCACCTGTCTCTGGTGGACAAAATACCTGCTCACCTGCTTCCCGAGCACTAATCAGAGGCAGTATTTAAGCTCGTCTTTGCCAGTCAGTCGCCCTGTGCTGACTTGTTTCATGCCTTGCCATAGTTTCGTGCTTCATGCCATGCCAAGTAAGTTTTGTTTGATTTATGTTCTTAGTCTGTTTATGCGTTAGCTTTGTTGCTTAGTCCAAGTTGTGCCTCCGCTGTGAGCGATTTTTGTTTGTATATTTTTTTAGTTAAAATTAAATCATGTTTTTACCTAAATGCCATGTCCCGAGTAGTCCGTCTGCCTTCCTGGGAGAACGACCCCGCAGTAAGCTGCAACCCCCCCCCCCCACCCCCCACCCCCCATCGTGACATAAAATACTTCTTACCATTAATGAGACTTCTTGAACAGGTGCGGTAGAAAAACGGATGGATGGAATTAAATGCATGAGAATGTTTTGTATTTTGCACGTTACTTTTAGCACTGTGATTACCAGCGAAATTATTCATAATTATCGCGTTAGTTAATGTCAGCTAAGATTTATCCGAGAGCTAGATGCAGTCATCAAAAGATCCACATCTGGCTCTAGAGCCATAGGTCCCCTACCCCAGCGATAGTGGGTAGAGCGGCCGGCCAGAAACCTGAGGGTTGCAGGTTCGCTTCCCACCTATTGATATCCCAAAAATCGCTGCTGTTGTGTCCTTGGGAAGGACACTTCACCCTTTGCCCCCGGTGCCGCTCACACTGGTGAATGAATGATGAATGAATGATAGGTGGTGCTCGGAGGGGCCGTAGGCGCAAACTGGCAGCCACGCTTCCGTCAGTCTACCCCAGGGCAGCTCTCCCGTCCAAAGGCAAAACCTAGTAACTCACTTCTAGCTGATTTTGAGAACACAAAGGAAAACTAATCTATTTTGATGCTGTCTTACAAAGATCTACAAAGTCATCAAACGTATAGATGTGTTCTTGAGCTTTCATTCATGGATTGAATCTGCTCTCGTGAACGTGTGCCCTTTCTCCAGATATTTTATCACAACCTCGGGTGGGCCCCAGTCTGCGTTTGCACATTGGGCAAGAGCCGTGTACAGCATCCAGTTTTTATTTTGACCTCCACAGTTATCTGCCCAAAAGAGTATGTAAGGGGAAGAATCCAGAACAATACATTTAATGAAGGTGCTTGCAACGTCCTGGGCCAATCTTCCAAATATCCCCTCGTGCCATAATTTCACATAATCCGGTTGACCGTCGCCCCTCATTCGTGCAAATGTCTCATTAAAGACAATAAGGCGACTGACAAAGAAGCTCCGATTGGTCCCTTGAGATACTAGGTTTTTCTGTTGTATCTACGCGGTTATGTGGTAGTTGCTAGGTCCTGCCATGCGCGTAACAGCTTACTTACGGAACAAATTACAATATCGCATACACTAATGTAAAGCATGTCACCTAGGAACTCCAAAATTATTATCAGCTCAGTTTTGACCAAAATTGAGTTACTGGACGGGAGAGCTGTGGCTACTAATGTAGCTTACCACCACCAGGTGTGAATGAATGATGAGTCCCACTTCTCTGTGAGCGCTTTGAGTGTCTAGATATAAATCTGAGTTATAATAATAATAAAAATAATGTAATGCATCCCACAATTCCAGTTGTTTCATTTCAGCACGTCTGAAAAGGAGTTGGAAGAAGAAGGGCTTAATTTAATCCGACCCCTTTTCAGACCATAGCAATTGACCATCCAATTCCCTTGTTCTCTGTAACAGAACAGTGCACAGATACATAATATACAAATAATATGCCATAGTAAGCAAAAAAATATTCCATGCATCCATCTATCCATCCATTTTCTACCGCTTATTCCCTTAAATACATAAATAATTGTTGTCTCAATGAAAAAAAAAATGTTTTAAGATGTTCATCATAATTCTTGTTCTGTGTACTTTGTGAACACTTGTAGTTTGTAGATTCACACCAATACAACTTCACACTGTTCAGCCTATTCGGAAATCACAGACTTTCTCTGGAAAAATTCCAAAAATTCCCAGATTTCCAGGTTTTCCGGGATAGTTTTACCCATTAAAAATGAATTGGCCATTTTTCAAACTTTCACCATTTTTACATTTTTCAACCGATTGAAACCATATTCCACCTTCTCCAAATTGAAAAAAAATCCATGTTTTTCCAGAATTCCTGGTTTTCCAAAGCCCTAGTTCCACTCTTTTTTCTGGAGAATACTCCTTCCATATTTTTCAACCATTTTAAATGTTCCACCGTTAAAACATTCCTCTTAATCAGGACAAACAACAAAGTTGTTTTTTGAACTGGAAAAATTACCGGTATTTCCCGAAATTGTAGGAATGCCGTAATATAATTTCCCAATTCATCAGGTTAGTACTTCAACATTTCTTGACCGATTTGTAAAATTCCAACAACAACCATTTCAACTCATTCAGACCATTCAAGTTTTTTTTTTACATTTAAAAAAAAAATCCCACATTTTTGGGAACTACCCATTGAAATCAATTGGACATTCTTCAAAGTTCCACAACCCCCACATTTTTCACCTGATTGAAACTGTTCAGCCTATTCGCGAATCGTAGGCTTACCCTTGAAAAATTCCCAGATTTCCATAATTCCAGGTTTTCCAGGATATTTTCCCATTAGAAATGAATTGGCCATTTTTCAAACTTCCAACATTTGCACATTTTTTAACCGATCCAAACCATTCCACCTTCAACACGTTCCAACATCCTTGAAATTTAAACTACCTTTTTACCAAGTTCAAATAAATTCCAGCATTCCTGGTTTTCCAAAGCCCTATTTCCACCCTTTTTTCTGAAGACTACTCCTTCCACATTTTTCAACGCATTTCAACCTTGCCACCGTTAAAACATTCCTCTTAATCAGGACAAAAAACAAAGTTGTTTTTTGAACTGTAAAAATTCACGGTATTTCCTGAAATTCCAGGAATTCCTCAATATCATTTCCCAATTCATCATGTTTCTACTTCAACATTTCGCCACCAATTTGAAAAATTCCAACAATAACCATTTCAACTCATTCAGACCATTCATTTTTTTTTTTTTTTATTATTTTTTTTTTTTACCATTTTCAAAAAAAACAATAACGTCAAAATGTTCACATTTTGGGGAAATTCCTATTGAAATCAATGGGACATTCTTCAAAGTTCCCCAACTCCCACATGTTTCATCTAATTCAAACTGTTCAGCCTATTTGGGAATCGCGGGCTTTCCCTTGAAAAATTCCCAAATTCCCAGATTTCCCATAATTCCAGGTTTTCCGGGACATTTTTCCCATTCAAAATTAATTGGCCATTTTTCAAACTTCCACCATTTACACATTTTTCAACCGATTCAAACCATTCCACCTTCAACGCATTCCAACATCCTGGAAATGTAAAGTACCTTTTTACCAAGTTTTTAAAAATTCCAGAATTCCTGGTTTTCCAAAGCCTTATTCCCACTCTTTTTTCTGGCGACTACTTCTTCCACATTTTTCAACGCATTTCAACCGTTCCACCGTTAAAATATTCCTCTTAATCAGGACAAAAAACAAAGTTGTTTTTTGACCTGGAAAAATACCCTTTCTCAATTCATCATGTTAGTACTTCAACATTTCTCGACTGATTTGAAAAATTCCAACAACAACCATTTCAACTCATTAAGACCATTCAAGTGTTTTTGTTGTTGTTGTTTTTTGTTTTCACCATTTTTCAAAACAAATCCCGCTTTTCCCAAAATTCTCTAATTTGGGGGAAATTCCCTTTGAAATCAATAGGATATTCTTCAAAGTTGCATAACCACCACATTTTTCATCCGATTGAAACTGTTCTAACTTCAAAATATTACACCTGTTTGTTTGGGAATTGTGTGCTCAACTTCAACATTTCCAAAGAAAAAAAAAAAATCCAGGATTTCAGTTCAAATTTAGCATTGGAGCATTCACCAGCAATTCCTTCAGGAATTGCCTCATCTAGTTAATCAATGAAGTCAATGTTGGTTGCAGAAAATGTCGTGGAAAAACATGCTTTACTTCCAATAAAGGGAGAAATGAGGCAATAGTAATAATGATAATAATGCAAAAACATATGCTGACTTATAACGACATCATAACAAGACTAATCACTATTAATGAAATGCAGTTATCATAACTAATTAAAAAGGTCACACAATTTACTATATTTACTAGATCAGTGGTTCTCAAATGGGGGTACGCGTACCCCTGGGGGTACTTGAAGGTATGCCAAGGGGTACGTGAGATTTTTAAAGAAAATTCTAAAAATACCATAATATCAAAAATCCTTTATACATATATTTCTTGAATAATACTTCAACAAAATATGAATGTAAGTTCATAAACTGTAAAAAAAAATGCAACAATGCAATATTCAGTGTTGACAGCTACATTTTTTGTGGACATGTTCCATAAATATTGATGTTAAAGATTTCTTTTTTTGTGAAGAAATGTTTAGAATTAATTTCATGAATCCATCCATCAATCCATTTTTCTACCGCTTATTCCCTTTGGGGTCGCGGGGGCGCGGGTGCCTATCTCAGCTACAATCGGGCGGAATGCGGGGTACAACCTGGACAAGTCACCACCTCATCGCAGTTCATGAATCCAGATGGATCTCTATTACAATCTCCAAAGAGGGCACTTCAAGTTGATGATTACTTCTATGTGTAGAAATCCTTATTTATAATTGAATCACTTGTTTATTTTTCAACAACTTTTTAGGTATTTTATATCTTTTTTTCCATATAGTTCAAGAAAGACCACTACAAATGAGCAATATTTTGCACTGTTATACAATTTAATAAATCAGAAACTGATAACATAGTGCTGTATTTTACTTCTTTATCTATTTTTTTCAACCAAAAATGCTTTGCTCTGATTAGGGGGTACTTGAATTAAAAAAAAAAAATTCACAGTGGGTACATATCATTGAAAAAAGGTTGAGAACCATTGTACTAGAGTGTAGGAATTCCGACTTGCAGGCGGAACGGAAAAGCACCACATTAGTTGTTGCTTGGCCGGAAATTTATATATATATATATATATATATATATATATATATATATATATATATATATAATATATATGTATTTTAAATGTTTATTTATAAATTTCAACAATTACAAACCGTAAGTCCAACAACAATATGAAACATTACAAAACATTACGGAAACAGTACAAAAAAATGCTAGGAGGTTGTCAATTCAATATAACAAAAATAGAATACAAAAAAAATTATATATAATAAACAAAGTACAAAGCCATAGGCTAATTCAGATTCATTAAATAACTTAAATTTTGAACACAGCATCATCGTTTTCACAGCTTTTTTGTTGTTAGAGTTAGAGAGCGTTTTAAAGTAAAGTTCAAAATCTTTTTTAAAGGCACAAAAGACAGGTCGGGTATTGAGAAACTATACATTTATGATTATAAATCTTAGCCAATAGAATAATGAGGTTGCAAAGGTAAAATTCCTTTTCAAATTTTTGTTCATACAGTGTAAAACCAAAAATCACATCTTTAAAGCATTAAAGCACAAATGTGTCATGAATATTGTCCAGGATGAAGCGAAATCCCCAAAGAGGGCACTTTAAGTTGATGATTACTTCTATGTGTAGAAATCTTTATTTATAATTGAATCACTTGTTTATTTTTCAACAAGTTTTTAGTTATTTTTATATCTTTTTTTCCAAATAGTTCAAGAAAGACCACCACAAATGAGCAATATTTTGTACTGTTATACAATTTAATAAATCAGAAACTGATAACATAGTGCTGTATTTTACTTCTTTATCTCTTTTTTTCAACCAAAAATGCTTCACTCTGATTAGGGGGTACTTGGATTAAAAAAAATTTCACAAGGGGTACATCACTGAAAAAAGGTTGAGAACCACTGTACTAGATTGTAGGAATTCCGACTTGCAGGCGGAACGGAAACGCACCACCTTAATTGTTGCTTGGCCGGAAAATCCTGAAAGTAGTAACGTAGTTCATGACGTCACTTTCCCAGTGAGACGCGCCCCTTTGAAGACGTCATGAAAAAAGGACCAATAGGAGCCGTTGATACTTGGAGTAACACGTCAGTACAGCAGTGCAAAAACCGGCTGATAGGAAGAGAATACCCGCAGTCCAATCTCGGTCGCTTTCCTTATGTTGGTTTTTTAAGCAACACATGCTGTAATTTATTGTAAATAGAATAATCTAATTTCTCATTATCACGACCCGGATAACGATCCAGTATTAAAGGTAAGCACATGTTTGTGTTTCATCCAAAATGAGACCGGATGGTCAAAAAGTGTCTTGAGGCTACATTCCGTTAGCTAACCTGTCGACGTAGCGCTTAGCATAGCAACTGTTAGCATATATAAATACTTTCTTTTGTACTAAATATCAACGACCATTCTCCACGTTGAGGCTTTCAGTCTGTATCTATTGTTGTATTTGAGCGAAATATAATAGGGAATGTTTCTGGCCGGTTGTCACAAAAAAAAATACGTTGCCCTTCTGTCTTTGTATGTGTAAAAATCGACATCGATATCGCTGTTAAAGCAGCAAACATAAACAGAGCCACGTCACTTCAAGTGAGCTATATAACATTAAATATTGTATGTGTGAATGTTGTTTGTAGGGCTGAGCGATATGGCCTTTTATTAATATCTCGATATTTTTAGGCTATGTCACGATACACAATATATCTCTCGATATGTTGCCTTAGCCTTGAATGAACACTTGACACATATTATTACAGCAGTATGATGATTCTATGTGTCCACATTAAAACATTCTTCTTCATACTGCATTAATATATGATACTTGTAAACTTTCATGCAGAGAAGGAAATCACAACTAAGTCAATTGACCAAAACTGTATTTATTAAACAGTTATTAAGCAGTGGCACAAACATTTGTGTCATTTCAGAACAGAAATTGCAAGATTGTCAGAGACATTTTAAAACAAGCTATGTGTGCATGATGTCACTAAGATGACATATCAAAACAACACTAAAAGTGCAGTTTGTGTACAGAACGCCACTACAATAGATTAAAACAAATACAGTGCGCTTTTGTGTATGATGTCACACAGTATATTTTAATAAATGTCAACTAAAAATGAGCTGCATAATAGGAAATCAAATAGTATACGTCCTTCGCTATGTGGTAGGTTCCTGCGGACATTATCTCCTAATGTTGTTGACTATTTTTTTCATACGGTGTTGATTTGGCAACACCGTATGTACCTGTATCTCCCCTTTTCTGTAAGGGGCGCCGGAAGTCGGCAGACCTGTCAGTGATCCTGTTCTGTCTCCCTGTAATGTTTGTCTGATCTTGAATGGGATTGTGGTGAAGATGTTAATTTTCTGAAGGAATAAATAAAGTACTATCTATCGATCGATCGATCCATCTAATTGTTCAACATCTTCCCGCTTGAAGCCAAACCACCGCCAGACGATGGACCCTGTGCTGTTTTTCTTGGGAATTAATTATTCCTTAATTTGTTACCAGATTTGCACCTTCTCTCTCGTATTACCACCCGCACCGCACCGTAAGCATCACGGCTAACGTTACCATGTCGCTACCTCTCTGCTCTGCGGGAACGTGTGGCGTTGCAAATGTTACGTATGTAAAAGGTGGGTTTGTTTTAACTCTATGAGGAGAGACAAGAAAGAGTGGGGAACGCATGCAGTCTAATGCCCGCAGCTAAAAGCAACTGTGTGAGAATTTATAGTCGAATATCACAATAGTCATTTTCTATGTCGCACAGAGACAAACCCACGATGTAGCGAGTATATCGATATCGCCCAGCCCTAGTTATTTGTCTGTCTGTGTTGGCCTGACAGGGACAATATTGAACTGCTATTTAAGCTCCAGAAAAAGACAAATAGAATGATACATTATGCCCAACATAGACCACATACCAATAATCTGTTCATAATGAGTATTTTTTTTTTTACTAAATGATATAATCCAATACAGTATCTTTGAAGTTATGTTTATGGCCTCATAAAGGGCTCTACCTGCAAATATACATAGTCTGTTTTCACTCAGATGGTCCACATGAACTCAGGGGTGTCCTGAAGTTCAAGCATAACATGGTGAATTCTACATTTAAGGCTCAAACGTTATCTATAGTGGGGGGTGAAACTGTTGGACAATGTGCGGAGAAATTAAACTTCTAGTCTTCTAACTTACGAGTGTTCAACCGTGCGGGAAATAAATGTGTTGGTGGGAAACTATCAAAAACGTAACTAGTTGTTTGGACTATCTCAACTGTGGGACACAGGTGCAAAATAACTCCCTGTGGAATAAGGGACATAACACACCAGACAAGGCTTCAGAAGACGAAAGATACCCAGGCAAGATGGAGCTAATCTCATGGTTGCTCAATGCTATTGACAAAGTGTTTTCCAGCATGTTGATCTTGTTCTGAAATTGTCATATATACATCAGATCTGCTGTTGAAACTTGGACTATATAACCAACATATAAATTGATTGTAAATTAGGGGCATGGATAAGCATTTTTACTTTTGTCCCCGTATACCTTTTCAGTGGGTGCCGTTGCATGTCTGTCAAATTACAAAGAGTGATGAAGTGTTGCTATATATGTCTGCCAGAATAAATGCATTCATTCATTCACCCCTGCGACCCCGAGAGGGACAAGCGGTACTAAATGGATGGATTTACAAACAAACATCACAGACACATTTCATTTGCTGTTTACAAAAAAACTGTGCCCGTTTGGTGCAATGGTTCACCACTCCTTTGGGCTGGGGGCAAAAGAAACACTGCCTTCACTTATGCCATCAAGCAAGAACAAATATTGTTCCCTTGGGAGTTACCCGTCCACTTGCCATTGTTGGGATAATGATTTCTGGAGCCTATTCCAGCTTCACACGGGCGGAAGGCAGGGTCAGGCCTTGAATTTTAACTTTCAGGCAAGTGTTGCCTTAAAGAAGGGCTCATATTTTAGGGCAACAAAACAAGTTGGAAAGCAATATTTTGGTACCGGTACTAAAATTATTTTGGTACTTTTCTAAATAAAGGGGACCACACAAAATTGCATTATTGGCTTTGTTTTAACAAAAAATCTAAGGGTACATTAAACACAGGTTTCTTATTGCAGTTAAGTCCTTAAATGAAATAGTGAACATATTAGACAACTTTCCTTTTAGCAGTAAGTAAACAAAGGCTCTTAATTAGTCTGCTGAAATATGCAGTAACATTGTGTCATTTATCATTCTATTTTTGTGCCAACATTATTAAGGACAAGTGGTAGAACATGAATTATTAATATACTTCATTTATTGTTAATATCTGCTTACTTTCTCTTTTAACGTGTTCTGTCTAAACTTCTGTTGAAATGTAATCACTTATTCTTCTGTTTGATGCTTTACATTAGTTTTGTATGATACCACAAATTTGGGCATCAATCCGATACCAAGTAGGTACAGGATCATAGATTGGTCATATTCAAAGTCCTCATGTGTCCAGGGACATATTTCCAGAGTTTATGAACATAATATACATTTTAAAAAAACAAAAGATGTTCTGATGCCAAAAAATATTGACGTATTCATAGTAGTATCGACTAGATACATGCCTGTTGTTGGTATCAACACAATGGATGTTAGGCGTAGATCCACCAATGGCGTTTGTTTACATTATGATGCTGGTGAAGCATGTTTAGCTGTTCCTCGTCCTGCAGCGATGATACTTGTAAGAAACTTACTTTTTTTGTCACCATGGAGACCAGGATTAGTGATCTCAAAGTAGCTAAAACACTGCAGAAGGTGGATGGACGTTAGCCGCTAGCTAGCTAGCCATGTCTTAAAGCAGCTCTTCCTGAGGGCGTTTCAGTGTTATAACTTCACCTTTGTCGTTAGTTTTTAATCCAAAATGATTGTGTGCTGCCGAACATGCTCCTCTGCTCGTAAACCAGCAATGTCACGACGTGACTTCGACGTGGTACGTTTCAGAGACGGTGTCATATAGAGATGAACATTTTTTATCACGGTTTGTGTTACCAATATTATAACGGTTATTATTATCGCAGTAATTTTAAAGGTGCTCAAAATTAAAAAAAAATACTTATACTGAAATCGTTTAACCAAATTTTCTGTCTTTAAAAACACAAACACATTAAAAATCTATGTATGTACCTCAAGTAGAAGGTTGAATGAGTATATGAAAGCAACACAAGCATTATAAACAAAGTAACATGGCAGAAACTAAATAATACTATAAATAAAGACAAATTAATGTGAACAATTCGCATGATGGGACCTTATGATAGAAGACATAACTGCACTTTTTGTCCATATAGATAAACAATTGTGTTAACATATGAGGTCAAGTTTTATACAAAGGACTGCACGATTTTGGACAAAATAATAATATTATTTTTATCAATATTGAAATCACAATTATTAATCAAGACTATTCACTAAGTTTGGTAAAACTGTTTGGGTGTGAAGGAGATGCCATCATGTAATTTGTAATATCTCATAAAAAACTCTTGATTCTGAATCAATATATGTAAAGACAAATATTTCTGTTTTTGTTCATTAATAGTATCAGTGATGCCTTTATCTCTAGTTTTACAGTTTCATAGAGAGATTTATTTTTTAAGTTATGTACATTTACATGTATACTAATGTGTGTAAATTTACATGCTGTATCAGGACAGATAAATTGAGAGTTTTGAGCAGAAATCAGTCTTATTGGAAATATACGCGCAACCCCGAAAGGGACAAGTGGTAGAAAATGGAGGGATAGATGGAAAACATGAATGGTTATTAAAGTAATTACTTTGTGGAATGAAAAAAACACAAGAAATGTAAAAAAAAGCCTGGTGTTTACTTTTTGATATCAATATAAAAGACAAAGCAGTTTGGTTAATGATGACAAAGTCAAAGAAACAAGCTTTGTTCTTCAACAACAACTGTGTACAACAGATTCGCCAACAAAAATAGAGTGATACCTCGTACGTCTAATATACAATCTTTGTGGCTCACAGACAACTCAGCCTGCGTTCAATTTGATGACAAAAATTTTTAGCTAGTATTGATATTTTTGGAACGCTGATAAAGTTAGCAGTTAAATAAAGGAGTGAACATCCCAGTAAACAAACTAAAGACTTTATAAACAAGTTGAGGCAACGTTCCTGACACATCGCCTGCTCCATGCTAACTCCTAGTCCCAGGAGCTGACGGAAGGACGCCAGCTGCACGTTCTAAATGAAACTGCAACATCAAACGTAGTTCTCCTCCTTGCGCTCTTAATCGCACACCGAGACTCCACGGACATAGAAGCGATGGAAATGAAGCGATCGGCTCCGTTATCTCAGAGGGAATATTTTCAAAACAAACTGAGATAGGCACCATCACCCCCCGCGACTCCAAAAAGGGACAAGCAGTAGAAAATGGATGGATGGAAAGTCCATGGAGTCGCTGCCATGTTTCCCGAGCTGAACGGCTCTAGTGCGCATATGCAAACTCTGCGGCGCTTCAGTAATCAGGAAGTAAGCAGTTACCTAAACTGCATTACTAAATGACAGATTTTCGGTAATTAAAAATTTGATTGATTGATAAAAATTTAAACAGTGTTACTTACTAGGGGTGTAACGGTACGTATATTTGTATTGTTCGGTTCGGAGGTGTACCGAACGAGTTTCCACACGAACATATGTTAAGCTAAAGTCTTAACAAGCTGCGCCGCTCCGTTTTGCCTCAGTCTCCTACACAGCACCCAGCGTTGTGCCACCCACACAACCAGCTGATTGGTTACATATATAGCGGTAACAGCCAATCAGCAGTGTGTATTCAGAGCGGTAACAACCAATCAACAGTGCCTATTCAGAGTGCATGTAGTCAGCGCTTCAGCGTCAAGCAGATAGGTGTCTAGCAGGTGAGCAGCGGACTCTCCCCAAATTATAATAAACACCTCTCAGTCAACGTTCTAGATGACATTCTAGAAAAAAACTGCAGCTCAGCTTGCTCGCAGTCCTGGCTTTAGGTGAAGGCTAATTAACTTTTAGCGTAACGTTGGCTCATTTTGGTGTGCGTGCGTGCGTGCGTGCGTGATAAAATAATGTAACTGCATCATTAAGCCTACATGAACTCCATGGTTTTCAGGGATGAATAGTCTCTCCCATTGCTATTGTGCTATCTTCTTCAGCTATAGTTACATTAATCATTTGTAATGTAGCAGCCTAGTTTGAATGGCAGGGTACCTGCTATAACATGTTGATAAAAATATAACATTTACATAATAAAAATCAACTACAGGCGTCCCAAATGCTGTAATAAATTAAGCATGATGAGTTTACTTGAAATTGTTTAATGTTGCACTTTTTATATGTAGAAGAAAAGTTCTGTCATTTTATTTAATCCGAGCAACAAATTGAGGCAGTTTAATGTTGATTAACGTGGGCAGAATTACTATAGTGTTCCCAATGTTAAAAGGATAAAGCCATTGTTTACAAATTTGGTAAATAAATAACCAAAAAATTAATATTTTTTTGTTTTCTTACTGTACCGAAAATGAACCGAACCGTGACATCTGAACCGAGGTATGTACCGAACCGAAATTTTGGTGTATGGTTACACCCTTATTACTAACAGTCTGTAGAGTTTTACCGCTGTTTATCATTGTACCATTTATTGTTACATCCCTAGTCCATTAACAAGTAAGTAGTCAAGGCCGGTCAGAGCATGTTCTTGCTGTAAATGTTGGTCAGTTTTCATGTCATTACTCCCAATCACAAGGGCGGGCGCGGCTAAATTCGAGCCCTGCAGGGTACACACTGGACAAGTCGCCAACACAGATAGACAGACAATTTTCACACTCACATTTATTCACAAAACTGTTTACTCTTGCACAAAGTAAGATAGCAATATATTGATGCATAATTGTGCTTACCTAGTGTAGATGGGTCCACAGACCCTTTGCAAGCATCATAGTCCATAATCCACATAATCAGTCATCCAGAGGTTTATTTCCTGTTTTTTGGTGAAAACAGACTCGAGGGTTTAACTAAAAGTTCAAATTATGTTTAAAAAGCACAGTCCAATCCTTAGAATAGGGTTCTTTAACTGGGGTCCTCCTTATTGGATCCATTAAGTCCAAGGATTCTTGATCAGTTGTAAATGAACCATTCATTTAATAATAATGACGGGCCCCCAGGGTTTTGCAGAATATTTAGTGTACTCTTTAGTGGATTTATTTAATTATCTTTACTTTTCACTAATTATATATAAAGTTGATCATCATAGCTTTTGTTGGATCTTTAAAGTTGTCTGTGACTCATAAAAAAGTTGAGATCCATTGTCCACAACTAACATGGGCTGTTTTTGTTTGACAAAATGTGTCCTCCAACAGGATTCACGTGTTTGCTAAAGGTGTAACATTTCACTGAGACATGCCAATAAAAATTAAGTCATTCACTAATCCTAACAGTTTACCAGGGATTCATGATTTTAAAAATAGTTTTTACATATTTATATCTTAAAAACAGTTCAAAGAGCTTCTGTACTGTTGCTGTAAGACAAACGTGTTGAGTGACTCGGTCTTGCGCATTGTCTCACATTGTTTTTTCCCTTGCTTTAGCTTACTGATGGCCACTTATCAAGAGTTCATCCAACAGAATGAGGACAGGGATGGGGTGAGATTCAGCTGGAATTTCTGGCCCTACAGTCGACTGGAGGCAACCAGGCTTGTGGTGCCGGTCTCTTGTCTCTTCACTCCCCTCAAGGAGAGGCCTGACTTGCCCCCGGTCCAATATGAACCTGTCATGTGCAGCCGGGCTAACTGCAAGGCAGTACTCAATCCATTGTGGTGAGTTGCAGAAAAATTAGAAATGATGCGTGTTGCCAGTACTTGTCTTTCAAGAGTAAAAAAAAAGTGAAGCATTAGTAAAATTAAGACCTCAATGAAACTGCGTGAAGGGGGTCATACTATATTTTTTTCTACATTTATAACTGGTCCTTCTGGTCTACATGGCATGTAACATTGGTGCTTTGGTTAACATTTTGCATAGATGTAGTTTTACAAACCATCTTCAAGCATCTTTCTGAATGTCTCTTCAGGATGTGTCCTATTTACAAAGCCCTCCTTCAGGCCAGGCCTCCATCGACTGTGTCTCCACCCTTGTCAGCCATTTTACAGTTTTAACGCTTCCATATTGTGCCTACTAACAGATACAAGTTAGACCTATTCAGGACTTTTGATAAAAAATGGCAACAGGAAAGATTTTTGATATGCTTGTGCATTTACAAGTTTGTCTGCCCCACACAAGAGGACAGAGAAAAAATAAGGAACTTATTGACTAAAACTTATTAAAAATGGCTGACTCGAGCAAATCTTCGGGTATCCGCTAACATAAGATAAAATACGTCACTCAAATGGCAAATTCCAAACGGCTTTTTTGTCGCAAGTTTGTGCAAACATTTTGTAACATGTTGAGATTAGGTGAGAGGACGGAAGTGCTACACTGTTGAAGAGCAGACAAGGTTTCTGGAATCATAAGTTGCAAAAATGTATGGGTCCTTTTTCTGGATGATTACTGTCGCTAAAGTAAAATAAATAAATAAATGGGTTGTACTTGTATAGCGCTTTTCTACCTTCAAGGTACTCAAAGCGCTTTGACACTACTTCCACATTTACCCATTCACACACACATTCACACACTGATGGAGGGAGCTGCCATGCAAGGCGCCAACCAGCACCCATCAGGAGCAAGGGTGAAGTGTCTTGCTCAGGACACAACGGACGTGACGAGGTTGGTTCTAGGTGGGATTTGAACCAGTGACCCTCGGGTTGCGCACAGCCACTCTTCCACTGCGCCACGCCGTCCCTAAGTACATCAATCTCCTGCAGTTGTATGCTGTCTATGTTAAAAGGGCCGTTTGCAACTTGCTCAAGGTTACATTTTTATCAGCAAAACGTATAACAAAAACACCACTGACTAGCTTATGTTACCGTTAGTGGTTTAACTGAACACATTTGTTTTACAGTTGTCTGTAGTCACTCACCCTGTCTCGTCGACAAGTTGCTGTGCTTACACATGTACAAAACAGTCCAAGAGAAGCAACAAACAATTTGCAGTCATGTTGTTTTTATGATATACATTTAATGACAGCGAACGGTAAGTGTCCATATCGCCATCATTAGCTAACAGCACTCACAGCTAATGCCTGTGCACGTGTTACGTACACACTTAGTTACTTCATTACGTCCTTGAAGCTGTAAGAGGGTGCGATATACAGTGTAAAGTACATTGGAAAGACGTGTTACGTACACACTTAGTTACTTCGTTACGTCCTTGAAGCTGTAAGAGGGTGCAATATACAGTGTAAAGTACATTGGAAAGTTAGCGCCCTTTTGGAATCTGGGTAAATGTTGCAAACAGCCTCTTTTAATACTGACTCAATCAAATGTGACCAAGTAACCACAGAAGGGGACAATAGCTAAATTGGCCATAAAAAGTTTTTGCCTCAACCAACAGGTCTTTTATTTCTCAAGGTTTTTTAAACACATTATTCCTCTTGACATGGCAAATGCTTGTTTTGTTGTTTTACAGTCAAGTTGACTTCCGAGCAAAGATTTGGGCGTGCAACTTTTGCTTCCAGAGAAACCCAGTAAGTACTGACTGTACCGGAAACATAAATGTTTAATAAGCTCTAATTTTGTATGGACTATCTACACCACTAGTTTAGCACAATCCAACAATTTTCTTTTTCCCTTTTTTTTTTTTTTTTTTTTGCAGTTCCCTCCTTCTTATGCAGGAATATCAGAAGTGAACCAGCCAGCTGAACTCATGCCCCAGTTTTCCACCATTGAGTACATAGTACAGGTACACACTACACACATGTTTGAACTCTGACTCAAGGCATGGAACTGATAAAGTACAGTGTGTACTCTTCCAATGCTGGCTATTTGAACATTAGTTTACCAAACACATTGAATCAACACTGAATGTTTTGCAATCTTGCTATTTATAGCGTGGAGCCCCAGCTCCCCTGATCTTCCTGTATGTGGTAGACACATGTTTGGAAGAAGAGGACCTCCAGGCACTAAAAGAGTCACTTCAGATGTCCCTCAGTCTTCTGCCTCCCAATGCTTTAGTAGGCCTCATCACATTTGGACGCATGGTCCAGGTTCACGAGCTCAGCTGTGAGATGATTTCCAAAAGCTATGTGTTCAGGGGCACCAAGGATCTCACCTCTAAACAGATCCAGGTGAGTAGAGCAAGAGAGTGACGATTAGCTAATGTTTTGTCTAACAAACATGCTTGCAATGCTGACAATCCTGCATGATAAGTCAAATGTTCTAGTTTTGTGATTTTAGAGTAACATTTTTGAATTGGTGACATCAGGGGTGTTGCTTAACGTACAACTTGGTAGAGATTGGATTTATGGCTCTTTCAAGGGAGCAGTTCCCGTCAAAGAGCCATTTTAAAAAGACTAGCTCATTTTTTTAAAGATTTTTAGAGTTTATTTTGAATAAAGGATTGATACCAACGTTTTTTCCATTTTATATACCTGTAAAATTTACTTTAACAACTGTTGTATATTTTAGGAGATGTTGGGTTTAACCAAGCCAGCAGCAACAGGACAGCAAGGGCGCCCACCTGCACCTCAAGATGCTGCAGCCTCTTGCAGGTAGCGGAACTTCCTGAGCGAAGTCTGTCGGTAAATGGCAGACATTTGAAAAGTAAAAAATAAAAACGCTACTAATGTTTGCTCTATCCTTTGCAGGTTCCTTCAGCCTGTGCACAAAGTTGATATGAACTTGACTGATTTACTGGGGGAGCTTCAGCGAGACCCCTGGCCAGTTCCTCAGGGTAAACGGCCTCTCCGTTCTACTGGCGTTGCTCTGTCTGTTGCTGTTGGTCTGCTTGAGGTAAATCAACCACAGACACATTCACAAAATCGCAACTTGAAGATCATACATTTTTCAAGAAATGGTCATAGCATTAAAAAAAAACTTAAGTCATATGTATATACACTACCGTTCAAAGGTTTGGGGTCACCCAAACAATTTTGTGTTTTCCATGAAAAGTCACACTTATTCACCACCATACGTTGTGAAATGAATAGAAAATAGATTCAAGACATTGACAAGGTTAGAAATAATGATTGTATTTGAAATTTGATTTTTTTTTACATCAAACTTTGCTTTTGTCAAAGAATCCTCCATTTGCAGCACTTACAGCATTGCAGACCTTTGGCATTTTGGTTGTTAATTTGTTGAAGTAATCTGGAGAAATTGCACCCCACGCTTCTAGAAGCAGCTCCCACAAGTTGGATTGGTTGGATGGGCACTTCTTGCATACCATACGGTCAAGCTGCTCCCACAACAGCTCAATGGGGTTCAGATCTGGTGACTGCGCTGGCCACTCCATTACCGATAGAATACCAGCTGCCTGCTTCTTCTCGAAATAGTTCTTGCACAATTTGGAGGTGTGTTTTGGGTCATTGTCCTGTTGTAGGATGAAATTGGCTCCAATCAAGCGCTGTCCACTGGGTATGGCATGGCGTAGAAAAATGGAGTGATAGCCTTCCTTATTCAGAATCCCTTTTACCCTTTATAAATCTCCCACCTTACCAGCACCAAAGCAACCCCAGACCATCACATTACCTCCACCATGCTTAACAGATGGCGTCAGGCATTCTTCCAGCATCTTTTCAGTTGTTCTGCATCTTACAAACGTTCTTCTTTGTGATCAAAACACCTCAAACTTGGATTCATCCTTCCACAACACTTTTTCCAGTCTTCCTCTGTCCAATGTCTGTGTTCTTTTGCCCATCTTAATCTTTTTGTTTTATTGGCCAGTCTCAGATATGGCTTTTTCTTTGCCACTCTGCCCCGAAGCCCAGAATCCCGCAGCCGCCTCTTCACTGTAGATGTTGACACTGGTGTTTTGTGGGTACTATTCAATGAAGATGCCAGTTGGGGCCCTTTGAGGCGTCTGTTTCTCAAACTAAAGACTCTAATGTACTTATCTTCTTGCTCAGTTGTGCAACGCAGCCTCCCACTTCTTTTTCTACTCTGGTTAGAGCCTGTTTGTGCTGTCCTCTGAAGGAAGTAGTACACACTGTTGTAGGAAATCTTCAATTTCTTAGCAATTTCTCGCATGGAATAGCGTTCATTTCTTAGAACAAGAATAGACTGCCGAGTTTCAGATTAAAGTTCTCTTTTTCTGGCCATTTTGAGCATTTAAGTGACCCCACAAATGTGATGCTCCAGAAACTCAATCTGCTCAAAGGAAGGTCAGTTTTGTAGCTTCTGTAACGAGCTAAACTGTTTTTAGATGTGTGAACATGATTGCACAAATGTTTTCTAATCATCAATTAGCCTTCTGAGCCAATGAGCAAACACATTGTACCATTAGAACACTGGAGTGATAGTTGCTGGAAATGGGCCTCTATACACCTATGTAGAAATTGCACCAAAAACCAGACATTTGCAGCTAGAATAGTCATTTACCACATTAGCAATGTATAGAGTGTATTTCTTTAAAGTTAAGACTAGTTTAAAGTTATCTTCTTTAAAAAGTACAGTGCTTTTCGTTCAAAAATAAGGACATTTCAATGTGACCCCAAACTTTTGAACGGTAGTGTATATATTTGTACAATAGGTTGTATTCACCTGATGTGTCGTCCGACTCATAAAATATGTGAGACTCGAAGTGGTGGGCCAGCGACAGTCTCAAAGAAAGATGTCCTATGCCTGTTATTTTGAGCTCTTGGAACTGTTTAAAACACAAAAAGGATAAACATTTCTTCAGAGTTCCTCGAAAGGTATTCAAGAAGTGTCAAAAAGTGCAAGATTTTACAAAAAATGTCAAAAGATGTGCACACTCCAGTCCCACGGAGCAAATTGAGTCGAAGAACGCACAAGTGTACAGTGATCACTTGTTTGATACCTTTTTAAAGTTTATCATTACCTATTTAAGTGTTACCTTGATATTATTTGTATTTCACCCTGTTTTGAAGCTTTTAAAAACACATTTTTTGCTGCAAATGTTCCGTAAAGCACCAGCTAGGCAAGTCTAAATAAAAGAAAGCAAATATGAAAAAATTAATATTTGTAAACGCCGCGTGCGACAAAAAGGCAACAAACATGTCGATGCAAAGTGAAATTATGAAATGCAACCTTACCCAAACAAAAATGATGCATATTCATCCAGGAGAGTCTTGATACAAATTCCCTTGACACAGCCACACAAAGAAGTTGTAGACCTCAACACTTTTCCAAGTTTTCATCGGTGTTGTCGTGTAGAATGACGTCTGGAGCACCAGATAGTTCAACATGTATGACAACGCGGCCGACGGTTAATCCCTGATAGCACTCGACCATACTTTTTTTTTTTTTTAACGTATAGGGGTAGATTCCATTGCATATTTAGTTTGCTGCAATCTGCTTTTTAGTGGTATGGTCTAGGCCCCTCGTGTACTCAGTTTGCACTCTGTTTGCTGCACATCAGTAGCCATATGGTTTTGGTGACCCACCACTTTGTTCACTTGAATTCAAAAGGCACGTGACGGAATATAACTTATTCTTAACACTGTCCTGTTGTTCCTGTAATGTTGCTTGTTTATGAGTTATGGCTATTTTATACTCCCGTCAGAAGTCTCCAATCAGAAACTTACCTAAAATGTTTTAATTACTGTTCAAATTAGATATCGTGACTTTTTTTCTCCACAACCAAATACCAAAATTACATTATATGTGGTGTTTGAGAAGAGACCTGTCATGTAAATTGACACTAAGGAGATTATACCATTCATAAATACTAATCACAAATAGCTCCTGGCTGTGTGATTTGTCAAAGGAGTGCAAATGGGGTAATGGTTTGAGACTCCAAACATTAACAGTTTGTTAAAGTAGAAAATGTTACTACCCAATATTTCATTGCACTGACAAGAGAACCTGGATTTTAACAATCAGTTTTTGTTATTCAGTGATATGGAAACTCATATTTATTAATTTAGAGATATGACCATATAAGCAGTCAGTTAATAATGTATGGTTTTAAGTTTTTCAAACATGAATACATTAATGTATTATATTGGCACATGAATAGTTTCAATATGATGCATATTTCTTTCCAGTTTATAACCTGTCCAAAAAGTAGACCGTAGTTAATCCAATCCCTTTTCAATTTCATAGCGATTACTAAGACATTATTTCAAATCCAGAAATAGCGTTTATAATAAATAGTTCAATATTTTTTTAATTCACATTATGGGATAAATTGTCTGATTTTCAATAGAGTTTAAAACGTTTCTCAGGGTTCTTCTTTGTACTTTGTAAATACTTGTAGTTTGAACAGTTTCTCAAACTGAACCATATTAGTATTTTGTTTGACTTCTTTATGTAATCCATTCCTTAATTTATGTCCACATATACTAATACACGAAAGGATTTAAGTCTTGTACGCGCATACAAATGTTTTAATTAAAAAAAAAATCCCAGGTAATATTTGTCTTTTTTTTTCCAAGAAGAATTGTTGTACATTCTTAGGTAGCAGGTTATAGGTTGTACATCATTTTAGGTTTTCACAAATGCACCAAAACATTGAATTTAAATATTTTTAGTTCAATAAAAAGGGTTTGAGTATTCTCTATATTATTTTTTATTATTCTAACTAACCTCCTTTGTAACACAGCGACTGATTGGAGCGTACTTTTGTAGTTATTTCGACACTCTAATTGGTAACTTTAGCGAGCTCTAGAGAATATGGAGTGATTTTTGGTCCAGTGCATATTTTTTTCATTATTAACATATGTTTTGCCAACTTATGTTGTATATTTTATATGAAATTTCCACTTCATTTTATCGTCTTTCACCCCAAAATGTGGTTTCTTTTACTCTGGCAACATCTACATCTACTTATCTGTATTTATTTTTTAGTTTTTGTTATGCTGTTACTGAATATCATTATTTTAGTTTTACTGACATTCAAAAATAGTTAGTTTTTGTCAAACCATCTCTTTAATTTATTTGTTTCTATTGTTATTGTCCCCTGAACAAAATACTCTCGTAGTGTCTGCCAACAGTACTAACTGTAAGTCTTTTGTAGCTTTAAAAATGTTCTCTATTTAGTGATTGAACAATTTTGGTCGCATTATTGGTCTCAGGGGTATGCCATACCCCAAAATGTATTTTGCACGATAGACGTGTGTTCACCCAGCTTCATTTCATGCTTCCTGTTGTTTAAGTAGCTTTTACCATTGTTAAAAAGATTAACCCTCTGATGCCATACTGTTTAAATGTTTTAATTAAGAAATCATGGGTAATTAGTGGAAATGCTTTAGTTGGGTCCAAAAACACTGCAGCTGCACACTGTTGACCATCTATTGTGTTGGTTATCTCTTGGGTTTTCTCAAGTCATGCCATCAATGTTGAAATGTCGGTTATGTATCTGTTTGGGTTCTCCGTATGAGTTCCATTTGTATTTAGGAATTTGTCCAATCTGTTCAGTTGTTTTTCAATAATTTAAGAAAACTGTAGAAGTAAGGAGACAGATTTATAGTTGTAAAACTGGTGTTGGTCTCCAGTCTCTGGTACAACTATTTACATTTTGTTTGGGGATTTGCCTCTTCGAAATGATAGGCTGCTGATTAATGTTGAAGGATCTGAAATCTCTTCAATAACCTTTGTTTCCATATAAACTCTGTTACAATCACTTATATCAGTGCAGCCGGAACTTTAGCCTCTTCCACGTTACTGTTTACAGCGATGCCCATTGCATGAACATTGTCTTCCACCGAAACTTCATTTGATTTTGCTAGTTCAAAGGCCAGTGCCTGTTGCCTTCTCCCGTCATTATCTCCTAATCTCTGTGATTATGTAATGCTAGGGAAACGAAAAAATTCTACTGATTCACTCCACTCCTAAAAGGAGAAGAGGCCTGATAAAATGTGTCCTGTCAGTGACTTCAGACTTAATGGGTTTTTCCAGGCATATTTAACAATATGCCTGGAAATTGTCTTCAATGTGTAAGACAGCGTGACAAAAATGTGTATGCTTGTACTTTGAGTTGTTTTCACTGACTTAAACTGAATCAGACATAAAATAATTGTGTTCTAGACGTCTGGTCTTTTGTCAGCAATCTGAAGGGCTTTGCTTTGCTCAAACTACATCTGAGACTTTTAATTGCTTAGCTCTGCAAAATATATATTTTTTGATTTCTTTTTAAATGGTCCACCATATTTAACTACGTTGTGCAAGTAATGCTTATCAACTACTGAATCTTTGCCCTTAACACAATGCTTCTATGGCATACTTTAGCATCTATTGTCATTAAAACTTAATACGAAACTAATTCAACCTTACAAATGTTGTAGAAAAGGATGTGCCCTTTTTTTTTCCAGACATGTTTGTTAAACACATTTTTCTTACTTTCCACCACTTTAGGGCACATTTCCCAACATTGGTGCTCGCGTGATGCTGTTCATCGGAGGGCCCCCCACTCAGGGACCTGGCATGGTGGTGGGAGACGAACTGAAAACCCCCATCCGCTCCTGGCATGACATCCAGAAGGATAACGCTCGCCACTTGAAAAAGGCTACCAAAGTTAGTGGCATTCAGTCAAACCACACTTTGGAATAAATGTTTACTTTTCTTTAATAATCTGTCCTCATTGACTGAACTTTATCTATGTTCTTTGTGACACACAGTACTATGAAGCCCTGGCCAACAGATCAGCAGTAAATGGCCACAGTATTGATATCTATGCCTGTGCTTTGGACCAGACGGGACTGCTGGAGATGAAGTGCTTATCTAATCTTACTGGGTACGTCACCACCTGACAGCAAAACACCTGTGGGTGTGTAATTGCTTGTTTAAGTATTACGTAGACTGTATTTTGTCCACACGGAACAATCTTTCTATTCTGTGGATGATTCATTCTCAATGAGCAAGAAATGTAAGGAACTCCTTGTTAGTTATAGTTCTTCAAATTTGAATTTTAGAGTTCAATATGCCTCATCTAGTGCTGTTCAAAATGGAAAAAATATATTTATATGTAATATATAGCCCGAATGCAACTGAGATAGGCTCCAGCACCCCCCATGACCCTGAAAGGGACAAGCAGTAGAAAATGGATATAGATAATTTTGGATCCCGTAGTATTTCTTTTTGAAATGATATATCTACAGAATGAATTAATTTAGAGTACCAGTACAGTGGTAAAAGAAGTTGTCTCTATATTAAAGCTATTATCATAAATATATCTGATGTATGACACCGAACGACTTCCAAAGTTTGTGAGTAAATGGATATGATCAAAATAGTATCATTCTCACAAGAGATTCCCGAGCCATTTTAGGAAATAATGAGGAAGCCCGTCACGTCATCTTGTGACGTAGAGGTAGGAACCACAGATCCCTTCGTCACCAACAACAATGAAAATAATGCAGACTTTGAGAGCCACCAACTCTTACTTGGGGAAAAATTATGGTCCATAAGTTGTTGATCCTGAATGTAAGGAGTGTGAGTTATAACTTAGAAGCTCTGCTAAACCGATTCAGCTTTAGTGAAACACTAAGCATCATGTAGCAGTATTGCTAAGTGAAAAACAAGAAATACAAATTACAAGCATAATAAAAATGATAGATTACTGTACAATGTCTGCTCTCACTTCGATGACGACTGATTGGATGTTCAGATTTTCCCGTTTATATAAAGAATTAATCATGTTGCATACATAATAGTGCTTAGCGCTGCCTAACCCCTTTCACATTATAGCCTAAATTCCGACTCTCACTACTAATTATGACAGAATGTAGAAACACCCAATTGGACTGCCAAGTGGAACTATATAACCATTATGCAACGGAGTCCATCCAAAGCAATCAAACATCAGAAATCTTTTCTTTTTTCTATTCTCAGCGGCCACATAGTGATGGGAGACTCCTTCAATACTTCGTTGTTCAAGCAAACCTTCCAAAGAGTTTTCAACAAAGACTATAATGGAGACTTCCGCATGGCCTTTGGGGGTATCTTGGAGGTCAAGGTAAAAAAAAGTGATTTGGAGTAGCAATTGCAGTTTCTCAATTTGTGTAAATATTGCTAAATTATGAATTGGTTCAGGAGTTAAAATTCTCTAAACAAAGTTCTTGAAAAGTGTTTTGTCTATTTAGACTTCGAGAGAGCTGAAAGTTTGCGGGGCCATTGGTCCTTGTGTTTCACTGAATTCTAAGGGCTCCTGCGTATCTGAGAATGTGAGTCATAGTACTACTAGTACTCCACTGACGTTATTTGAGTACTCCTTTGTTATTCACTACAATACATTGTTTGTTCTGTGTAGGAGATGGGTGTTGGTGGCACAACCCAGTGGAAAGTGTGCAGTCTCAACCCTTCCACCACTTTGGGCGTTTATTTTGAAGTTGTGAATCAGGTAGAAAATATTTGCTTGATCATTACGCTTATTTACATTAATTACTTGCCACTAATGAGTATAAATGACTTCTCATTCGTCATTTACCTGGCGACATTCACTCTCTAGGCATGCATAGTTCAGTCCATGTAATGAACGTGAGCTGCCTTTTGACTTGTCTCATGTTGTGTGTGCAGCACAATGCACCAGTGCCACAGGGGGGCCGAGGTGCAATCCAGTTTGTAACCCAGTACCAGCACTCCAACACTCAGAGAAGGATAAGGGTTACAACCATAGCCAGGAAGTAAGATCACTCGTATTATACTGTACAGTGGAAATATTGTGCTGTGATGCTTATACGAACGTCTATCCTCACATTTAGTAGACTTATAACAATATTGACCTAGCTAAACGCTGACTAAGGTAAAATAATAGTTATAGTAATAATCCTTTTTTGTTACTTGCACCACACCAACTGCACCCACAAAGTTCTTCCTATTCTTTGTGTTCCCATCCAAGCTGGGCAGATGCACAGTCTCAAATTCAGCACATTGAGTCGTCCTTCGACCAGGAAGCAGCCGCTGTGCTCATGGCTCGTCTGGGAGTGTTCCGAGCCGAGTCAGAGGAGGGGCCTGATGTCTTACGTTGGCTTGACAGGCAGCTTATTCGCCTGGTGAGTGGAATGTGATGAAGACTTGATTGGTTATCTCATACCTTGTGTGTTTTGTGTAGTCTCCTTGACTCTCTTTCATGTCTTTGCAGTGTCAGAAGTTTGGTCAGTTCAATAAAGATGACCCTACATCCTTCAAACTGTCAGAATCCTTGTCACTTTACCCCCAGGTACGTTGTTGTGACCATTTCTATTTGTGAACTATTAAATTAGGGCTGTTAAAAATATCAAGTTAAAACATGTGATTATTGACAAAAAATGATTGCTTTAATCATGTATGTACGCAGATTAATCACACTATATTTTGATCGTCATGCTTCTTTACCTTAACTGCGGATGATTACCTGAAAGATGAAATGGGTTGCTTTATGGAATGTGATCAAGTCAATATATGAACCAGTGCAAAGATAAGTGACGAGACTAAAGACAGGTTTGGTTCCTCGCAAAGTTAACTCCAAAATACACCAGGACTGGAATTTGGATAAAACTGTTACCAATATGTGAACAAATAAATGATGTACATTGACGTAAAACATTTTTAAAAAATTCCTGGATGATGTCCTGACAAATTGCATTAGTGTCCAACAATTTAGGTACTTTCTTAGGTTAACGTAAAATTATCCAAGCCAGTAATAACCTGTGATTAATTACAATTTATCCAAATCTAAATGTGTAATTAATCTTCCTCAAAAAAACATAATGGAAAATTCAATTATTGGGTTGCATGATGTGTTGCACTGTGTTAGCAGTTGGGGAGCAACATTTCCTCAACAAAAAGTATGGATTTCAGGATCTAAACTGTGACCATCCGGTACCAAAGCCAAATACTTAATGACTAAGCTACTGCAACCACAGATGCTGCTGATATTTAATTCAATACATAAACTCACTAGTCTTTTTATTAGGGACACCTGCACAATCAAATGATTTCCAATGATAAACCTCATCTTGATGGTGTGTTAGTGAGTGAGAAAGCCAGAGCGGACAGACTTTTTACAAGTTGATCAATGTCCCAGCTTGGTGTTACAGCCTTCTGCAATTCAGAGGTGTCAAACATAAGCAGCGTCTTGGTAGTTACCTGGAATCTTCTTGCATTCAAGAGGAGCAGCGAGCCAGCGCAACAAAATCACTACCAACACGGGGCCAAAGAAGGCACTTACGGCCGAGGAGTGTGAAGACATAAGGAATGTGTTACGGTTTTTGCTGTTAAGTAACAATAACAAATAATAATGCAGCTGGTGGAGGAGGTAAAATTTATTTGCATACAGAATGACGATAAGGATCGGCATGTGCAGAAGTTAATAAACAGGGTGGCTGAGCTGGAGCGGTTTACCAGAGTCAATGATGTTGTGACAGGGCTCCACATCAAATCCTGCTCGTATGCTCGTGCGATGGTACCAGGAAGAAGAATTCTGACAAATGTTTTGAACCTTATTGAAAATTAGATAATTCTCATCTTATTATGTAAATCTTAACTGACTTAATTATTATTTAAGGAAACCATTGTATTCATAACTCATTGATTTTAATTGTATTTCAAGATGAGAACAGAAAGTGAACAATTGATTTTGTAATTGCTGAGAATTACAAAATATTTTCATCTTCCTACTCATTATCGAACATGTAAAGAAAAATAAATGTATGATAAATATGTACCGGTAATTTATCATATTGTAACTGTATGCATGATTTAAATAAACTTAAACCGTAATGTTTAATGTATGATTCTATCCTCATGAATATAAGTAAGATACTAACACTTACCTTCTCCCTCATACCATTTAGTGTTCAGCAAGATATTATTTTTTAACATTGTCATCTCTTCCATACCTGCAGTTTATGTTCCACCTGCGGCGATCTCCCTTCCTACAAGTGTTCAACAACAGCCCAGATGAGTCGTCCTATTACAGGCACCACTTTGTCAGGCAGGACCTGACACAATCGCTCATCATGGTCCAGCCCATCCTCTATTCGTACTCCTTTCATGGGCCACCAGAGGTCAGAGTTGCACCTTGTTCCCCGCTGATCTTTGCACTGAGGTGCATAGTCTAGTCTCTCTAGTAAAGTCAGTATTCACATATGTGTTGTTCCTTTCCTATCAGCCTGTGCTTCTGGACAGTAGCAGCATTTTGCCAGATCGAATCTTGTTGATGGACACGTTCTTCCAGCTGGTTATCTACCATGGAGAGGTATTCCGATTAAATCATCTATTTTTCATCCCGCTGCTCAGATTCTGTGGGACGGGACAAGCAACTACAAAACCCAAAACAAGTGAAGTTGGCACATTGTGTAAATAAAAACAGAATGCAATGATTTGCAAATACTTTACAACCTATATTCAATTGAATAGACTTCAAAGTTAAGATACTTAACGTTCGAACTGAGAAACGTTATTGTTAGCCAATATTATCTCATTTGGTATTTGATACCTGCAACAAATCCATGAAATGCTCAGACATTCACAAACAAGGATGGGGCAAGGGTCACCACTTTGTGAACAAATGCGTGAGTAAATTGTCAAACAGTTTAAGAACAACATTTCTCAACGAGCTATTGCAAGAAATTTAGGGATTTCACCATCTACGGTCCATAATATCCTCAAAAGGTTCAGAGAATCTGGAGAAATGACTGCGCGTAAGCAGCATGCCCGTGATCTTCGATCCCTCAGGTGGTACTGCAATAAAAAGCGACATCAGTGTGTAAAGGATATCACCACATGGGCTCAGGAACACTTCAGAAAATCGCTGTCAGTAACTACAGTTTGTCGCTACATCTGTAAGTGTAAATTAAAACTCTACTATGCAAAGCGAAAGCCATATATCAA
Source organism: Nerophis ophidion (assembly GCF_033978795.1). Taxonomy (NCBI): domain Eukaryota; kingdom Metazoa; phylum Chordata; class Actinopteri; order Syngnathiformes; family Syngnathidae; genus Nerophis; species Nerophis ophidion. The sequence goes on from NC_084630.1 coordinate 31,488,212, forward strand.
CAACACCCAGAAACGCCGCCGGCTTTGCTGGACCTGATCTCATCTTAGATAGATTGATGCAATGTGGAAAAGTGTTCTGTGGTTTGACTAGTCTAGACCGGGTACTCGACTGGCCTGCCTGTAGTCCAGACCTCTCTGCCGTTGAAAATGTGAGGCACATTAAGAAGCCTAAAATACGACAAGAGAGACCCCGAACTGTTGAACAATTTGAGCTGTACATCAAGCAAGAATGGGAAAGAATTCCCACTTGAAAAGCTTCAAAAATTGGTCTCCTCAGTTCCCAAACGTTTACTGAGTGTTGTTAAAAGGAAAGGCCATGTAACACAGTGGTATAAATGCCCCTGTGCCAACTTTTTTGCAATGTGATGCTGCCATTAAATTCTAAGTTAAGGATTACTTGCAAAAAACTAATTTAGTTTCTCAGTTCCAACAATAAATATATTTTCTTTGCAGTATATTTAAATGAATACAAGTTGAAAAATATTTGCAAATCATTATATTCTGTTTTGTACACAATGTGCCAACTTCACTGGTTTTTGGGTTTTGTATAAAGACGATTAATGAAGCAGTTTGCGCATCACGTTTTTTTTTTTTGTTTTGTTTTGTTTTTTAATTCAGAGGCTAATTATGAATGAAAGCATCAAAGTGACGCTTAAGACTGAGGCGTCAACTCATTTTCCTGGTGGGCCACATCGCAGTTGGGGTAGCGCTCAGAGAGCAGATTTAGGATATTATTCAATTTCCCTAATGTTAACCAACACATTGATGGTAAACTCATTTTGGAATCAGAAGTCAAAATGACGAGAAGATCTTAAAAGTTCAGCTATTGTAGAATTTGCTACAAAAGTTTCAATGACTAAATGAATTAGAAATAGCTTACTGCATTAAATAATGAGTTAATAACTGCATTTGCCTGCAGTACATTTTATTTACATTTTTAAGTCAAAATGTAAATACTATTTTGCAGAAACTGGAGGAATTGGATTTCCTTTAGAGGGCTCTTTATATTTTACTCTTTGACTTTAAATTTGTTCCTCCCCCTTTTTTCCCTCAGACCATAGCTCAGTGGCGAAAGGCCGGTTACCAGGAAATGGCTGAGTATGAAAACTTCAAACAGCTTCTGCAGGCTCCTCTAGATGACGCGCAGGAGATTCTGCAGACACGCTTCCCCATGCCACGCTACGTTGATACGGAGCATGGAGGTTCACAGGCCCGCTTCCTGCTCTCAAAGGTCAACCCTTCCCAGACGCACAACAACCTCTACGCCTGGGGACAGGTATAATTTAGACTTTGATGAAATATACATTGTGCAATTAGGCAGTCAGTACATTTACCGTATTTGTCGGAGTATAAGTCGCACCTGCCGAAAATGTGTTATAAAGAAGGAAAAAAACATATAAGTCGCACTGGAGTATGAGTCGCATTTTTGGGGGAAATGTATTTGATAAAATCCAACACCAAGAATAGACATTTGAAAGGCAATTTAAAATAAATAAAGAATAGTGAATAGTGAACAGGCTGAATAAGTGTACGTTATATGACACATAAATAACCAACTGAGAAGGTGCCTGGTATGTTAACGTATCATATTATGGTAAGAGTCATTCAAATAACTATAACATATACAACATGCTATTCGTTTACCAAACAATCTGCCACTCCTAATTGCTAAATCCGATCAAATCTTATACGTCTAGTCTCTTACGTGAATGATCTAAATAATATTTGATATTTCACGGTAATGTGTTAATAATTTCACACATAAGTCACTCCTTAGTATAAGTTGCACCCCCGTCCGAACTATGAAAAAAACTGTGATTTATAATCCGAAAAATACGGTACATGCACTAAAGAAAACCAAATTATTACTTGAACTCGCTCTGAATAAGCTTTCAACAGCATATGTAAATTTGTTAATTTGATTGTGTTTGGTTTTTTGAAAATAGGATTAACACACCTAGATTATGCAATTTGAAACCAGCTGAATTGGTTGGTTTTGGAATTGTTTAAATCGGTCAAGAAATGTTGAAGTAGTAAAAGTTTTTTAATTGAGAAATTGTATGAAGGAATTTCAGGAAAACCGGGAATGTTTTTTGATTCCTAAACCAACTGTTTTTTTTGTCCTGACTAAGAAAAATGGTTTGACAGTGGAACGGTTGAAATGGTATGAAAAAAAAAGGAGTAGTCCAACGAAAAAGTTTGGAAATAGGGTTAGAAAAAGAACAGGAATTCCTGTAAATTTGTTGAACGTGGAAAAATGGTAGTTTGAACGTCAGTATGAGTTCAATGTGTGGAATGGTTTGAATCGGTTGAAGAATGTGGGAATTGTGGGGAAAAAAAAAAAAATTATGGGAAATCCTGGAATTCCTTTTAGAATTGTTGAAGTACGGCACACAATTCCTGAACCGGCTGAATATTTTGAAGTTGGAACAGTTTGAATCAGATTAAAAACATGGGACTTGTGGAACTTTGAAGAAATGTATGGAGTATGTATTTATTTTAATTTGAGTTGAATTCCCAATTTTTTCTGAAATTCCGTTCTGACGTAATTTCAGAAAAAATTGGGAAAAGCAGGATTTTTTTTTTAATGGTAAAAAAACTTGAATGGTCTAAATGAGTTGAAATGGTTTGTATTGAATTTTTTCAAATCGGTCGACAAATGTTTAAGTAGTAAAATGTTAAATTGAGAAATGGTACTATGGAATTTCGGGAATACCGGGAATTTTTCCATTTCAAAAAACAACTTTTTTTTTTGACCTTGATTAAGAGAGGAATGTTTTGATCGTAGAATGGTTGAAATGCGTTAAAAAATGTGGAAGGAGTAGTCGCCAGAAAAAAGAGTGGAAATAGGGCTTTGAAAAAGCAGGAATTCTGGATGAATCTACAGAATGGTGGAATGTGTTGAAGGTGCAATGGTATGAATAGGTTGAAAAATGTGGAAAAGGTGAAAGTTTGAAAAATGGCCAATTAATTTTGAATGGGGAACATGCAAAAAAAAAAGAACTATGGGAAATCCGGGAATTCTTTTTAGAATTGTTGAAGTAGAGCACACAAATCTTGAACCACCTAAATATTTTGAAGTTGGAACACTTTGAATCAGATGAAAAATATGGGAGTCTTGGAACTTTGAAGAAATGTCCCATTGATTTCAATGGGAATTTCCGAAAAAATGGTGAATTTTGGGAAAAGCGTGATTTTTTTTCTTCTTTTTTTTTATGGTAAAAAACTTAAATGGTCTAAATGAGTCGAAATGGTTGGTGTTTACATTTTTTGTTAAATCGGTCGAAATGTTCAAGTAGTAACATTGAAACTTTGAAACATCAATCAATCAATCAATGTTTATTTATATAGCCCCAAATCACAAATGTCTCAAAGGACTGCACAAATCATTACGACTACAACATCCTCGGAAGAACCCACAAAAGGGCAAGGAAAACTCACACCCAGTGGGCAGGGAGAATTCACATTCAGTGGGACGCCAGCGACAATGCTGACTATGAGAAACCTTGGAGAGGACCTCAGATGTGGGCAACCCCCCCCCCTCTAGGGGACCGAAAGCAATGGATGTCGAGCGGGTCTAACATGTTACTGTGAAAGTTCAATCCATAGTGGCTCCAAGACAGCAGTGAGAGTCCCGTCCACAGGAAACCATCTCAAGCGGATCCGCAGCGTAGAGATGTCCCCAACCGATACAGGCGAGCGGTCCATCCTGGGTCCCGACGAGCGGTCCATCCTGGGTCTCGACTCTGGACAGTCAGTACTTCATCCATGGTCATCGGACCGGACCCCCTCCACAAGGGAGGGGGGGACATAGGAGAAAGAAAAGAAGCGGCAGATCAACTGGTCTAAAAAGGAGGTCTATTTAAAGGCTAGAGTATACAGATGAGTTTTAAGATGAGACTTAAATGCTTCTACTGAGGTAGCATCTCGAACTGTTACCGGGAGGGCATTCCAGAGTACTGGAGCCCGAACGGAAAACGCTCTATAGCCCGCAGACTTTTTTTGAGCTCTAGGAATCATGTGGAAGTAGTCGCCAGAAAAAAGGGTGGAAATAGGGCTTTGAAAAAGCAGGAATTCTGAAAAATCCTGGATTCTTTTTTTAACTTGGAAAAATGATAGTTTGAATTTCCAGAATGGTGGAATGTGTTGAAGGAGGAATGGTTTGAAACGGTGAGGTGAAGTTATGAAAAATGGCCAATTTATTTTGAATGGGAAAAAATGTCCCGGGAAATCTGGGAATTTTTGGATTTTTTAAAAATACAGCCAGTGATCTTCGAATAGGCTGAACAGTTTGAAGTTGAAACGGTTTGAATCGGGTGAAAAATGTTGAAGATAGAACGCACCAAAATCTGGAGAAGAAGAATCAGTTCAATAAATAGATTAATTTTGGTGTAAAAAAAAAAGTGTGAGAATGCCTTTGGAGCATTCACACAATCATACTCCATATACAATACACATTTACTGACTTCTTTGGCGTACCAGACAACAGTTTGAGAATCACCGTGTGCAGAATCATTTGCAAACGGTACATTTCAAGCATACTTCCAACAACTGGGGTCATGGATTAATTAACCTTTTATTTTGAAGTGGGACTGGAGAAAGCAACAAATGGTTCTAAGATGATGTGCAGCATAAAGGGCTTCATCAAAGGGATTACGAGTAACTTACATAAACTAATCAAATGCATTTAGTTCTTTAGTGATCAGAGACGAATAATAAGATGGTATGGTAATATAACAGTGTTTTTCTCGTCCTTTGCTTGGTGTGTAACCACAGGAATCGGGGGCGCCCATCCTCACTGATGACGTCAGTCTGCAGGTTTTCATGGACCACTTGAAGAAGCTGGCTGTGTCCAGCTCGGCATAGACACCCGCTCCTGTACGTCTCACCCCACCCAGCGTGACAAAACAGAAGGAATCCTGATAAGACATTCCAGTTAAGCTGTTAACATCCGTAAGCATTTCTTGTCGGTTATCATCATGTCTCCTCTAAATATTCACTTGGTTTTATCGTCCACTGCCACGACCACATTTTCATAAACGTTACCTGCTAAACTACATCGAACTGTCCTATTTTATATTTTATATGAACTTTAACATGCATATTGATTTCCTTCTTTTGTGTGTGTGTTTATCTGAAAGGCGTATCAACTACACGACACCTAAAATTTCTGGTAAATAAGAATCTTCCAATTGTGTGTGCTTTGTCTCCGATGAAACAAAATGAAGAGTAGACATATATCCTTAATAAATTGTACCACAACTGTGACTCTTAAACTTCCAGCAGACTGCACTTAACTTCTTTTTTTTCCCCCCACTTTTGGTATTAAAGGCTGTTCTAAGAATATTCCCTCCAAATAATGAAGATTACTGGTGCGAGAAATTGAAGTTGAACACGTCATGTGTTTTTTTTTGTTTTTTTTAATGATAAACATTACATTTCATTAGACCGAAGTCCACTCATCCAGTCTTGATCACCATCTGGTACTTCCATCCAATAGCTGTCTGAATATTTTTTTAATCAAACTCTAATGATGGATTTGTCTGGATCGCCAATGTGCTCATGTAGACGTCTAACCTCAAAGCAACCCCTGTTTGTGTCCAACATGTCACATTTGTTTGAGGCCAGTGAATGGCTAACTGCGACATAATTGTACAACTGTAAAGCAATCTAATAAAATAACAAATGGATGATTGCGAATATATTGTGATTGATGCTATCAAAAAAAGTACCTGATGTGACCATATTGCTCTTTGTTCAAACAGAATATGATTGTGGAAGGTATGTTTGATCAAGTGTGCCGTTTAACATGTTGCGAGACCAGAATTTCAATGGTTATATCTATTGATTTCCAACAATACACTATATTGCCAAAAGTTTTTGGCCACCCATCCAAATGAGAATCAAGTGTCCTAATCATTTGGCTTGGCCACAGGTGTATAAGATCAAGCACTTAGGCATGGAGACTGTTTCTACAAACATCTGTGAAAAATGAGCCACTCTGTGATTTCCAGTGTGGAACTGTTATAGGATGCCACCTGTATAACAAATCCAGTCGTAAAAATGTCCTAGCTCCTAAATATTCCAAAGTCAACTGTCGGCTTTATTTTAAGAAAATTGAATAGTTTGGGAACAACAGCAACTCAGCCAGGAAGTGGTAGGCCACGTAAACTGAGAGATAGGGGTCAGCGGATGCTGAAACACATTGTGCAGAAAGTTGGCGACATTTTTGCACTGTCAGTTGCTACAAAGCTCCAAACTTCATGTGACTTTCCAATTAGCCCACGTACAGTACGCGGAGAGCTTCATGTACAGGTGCTGTTCATATTATTAGAATATCATGAAAAAGTTGATTTAGTTCAGAAATTATATTCAGAATGTGAAACTTACATATTATATCAATTCATTACACACACAGTGATATATTTTGAATGTTTATTTCTTTAAATTTGATTAGTGCTGACAATTACTGAAAATCCCAAATTCAGTATCTCAGAAAATTAGAATATTAGTTACGACTAGTACCAAAAAATATTATTTAGAAATGTGGGCCAACTGAAAAGTATGAACATGGAAAGTTTCGGTATGTACGGCAATCAATACTTAGTTGCAGCCCCTTTTGCCTGAATTGCTGCAGCAATGCGGCGTGACATGGAGTCCAGCAGTCTGTTGCACTCCTCAGGTGTTATGAGAGCCCAGGTTGCTTTAATAGTGGCCTTCAGCTCTTCAGCATTGTTGGGTCTGGCATCTCGCATCTTCCGCTTCACAATACCCCATAGGTTTTCTATGGGGTTAAGGTCAGGTGAGTTTGCAGGCCAATCAAGAACAGGGATACCATGGTCCTTAAACCAGGTACTGGTAGATTTGGCACTGTGTGCAGTTGCCAAGTCATGTTGGAAAATGAAATCTTCACCTCCATAAAATTGGTCCGCGGCAGGCAGCATTAAGTGTTCTAAAACTTCCTGGTAGACTGCTGCATTGACCCTAGACCTCAGGAAACACAGTGGACCAACACCAGCAGATGACATGGCACCCCAGACCATTACCGATTGTAGAAATTTGACACTGGACTTCAGGCAACGTGGATTCTGTGCCTCTCCTGTCTTCCTCCAGACTCTGCCCTTGATTTCCAAAGGAGATACAAAATTTACTTTCATCTGAAACATAACTTTGGACCACTCAGCAGCAGTCCAGTCCTTTTTGTCTTGAGCCCAGGCGAGACGCTTTTGACGTTGTCTCTTATTCAAGAGTGGCTTTACACAAGGAATGCGACAGCTGAAGCCCATATCTTGCATACGTCGGTGCGTGGTGGTTCTTGAAGCACTGACTCCAGCTGCAGTCCACTCTTTGTGGATCTCCCCCACATTTTTGAATCGGTTTTGTTTGACAATCCTCTCCAGGGTGCGGTTATCCCTTTTGCTTGTACACTTTTTTTCTACAACATCTTTGTCTTCCCTTCGCCTCTCTATTAATGTGCTTGGACACAGAGCTCTGGGAACATCCAACCTCTTTGGCAATGACCTTTTGTGTCTTGCCCTCCTTTAAAGTATCAATGGTCATCTTTTGTACAGTTGTCAAGTCAGCAGTCTTCCCCATGATTGTGTGTCATGCAGAATCAAAACGAGAGACCATTTAAAGGCTTTTCCAGGTGTTTTGAGTTAGTTAGCTAATTAAGAGTATGGCACCAGGACTCTTCAATATCTGACCTTTACACCATATTCTAATTTTCTGAGATGTTGAATTTAGGGTTTTCATTGGTTGTCAGCTATAATCATCTCCTTTTTGGCAAAAAAAAACCTTGAAATGTAGCAGTCTGTTTGGAATGAATGTATACATTCTACAAGTTTGACTTTCTAATTGGAATTAATGAAATAAATCAACTTTTTCATGACATTCTAATAATATGACCAGCACCTGTATAGGGTTTACATGGCCGAGCAGCTGCATCTAAGTCATACATCACCAAGTCCAATGCAAAGCAGTAGTGTTAAGCACGTTGCCGCTGGACTCTAGAGCAGTGGAGACGTGTTCACTGGAGAGATGAATCACGCTTTTCCATCTGGCAATTTGCGTGAACAAGTCTGGGTTTGGAGGTTGCCAGGAGAACATGTATGTATGTGTGTGTATATATATATATAATTAGTGTACCATATCTTTCTGAGTATAAGTCGCACCTGCGGAAAATGCATAATAAAGAAGGAAAAATCAATCAATCAATGTTTATTTATATAGCCCTAAATCACTAGTGTCTCAAAGGGCAGCACCAACCATAACGACATCCTCGGTAGAGCCCACATAAGGGCAAGGAAAACTCACCCAGTGGGACGTCGGTGACATTGGCAATGATGACTATGAGAAACCTTGGAGAGGACCGCATATGTGCCTTACCTTGCCCCATTTACCCAGGGATCCGCTCAGCTTTATGACGCTGACCGCCCGCCAGTCACAAGAAACGGTTCTTTGTGTGCATTTTATAGACGTTAGTTGGGACTCACTAACCCCACACAAAACCTCCCATCTCATGCCTGGATGTAGTTTAACGTCATACCCAAGTTCTATTTTGGTTTCATCTGACCACATGACATTCTCCCAATCCTCTGCTGTATCATCCATGTATCCATTTTGGTATAAACTCAACTGGTCGTGTTTGGAGGAAGAAGAATACTGAGTTGCAGCCTAAGAACACCATACCTACTGTGAAGCATGGGGGTGGAAACATCATGCTTTGGGGCTGTTTTTCTGCTAAGTGGACAGGACGATTGATGCGTGTTAAGGAAAGAATGAATGGGGCCATGTATTGTGAGATTATGAGCCAAAACCTCCTTCCATCAGTGAGAGCTTTGAATGGTTGACCAAATACTTATTTTCCACCATAATTTACAAATACATTCTTTAAAATTCCTACAATGTGAATTCCTGATTTTTTTCTTCACATTCTGTCTCTCACAGTTGAAGTGTACCTATGATGAAAATTACAGACCTCTGTCATCATTTTAAGTGGGAGAACTTGCACAATTAGCTGCTGACTAAATACTTTTTTGCCCCACTGTATATGTGTATATATATATATATATATATATATATATATACACACACACACACACACAGCTTGGCCCACGGCCAAATTTTTTAAACCCAATGTGGCCCCCCGAGTCAAAAATGAGGCGGCTGACCACAACACATGATTTGGCCTTAAGTTTGACACCTGTGTCCTACAGTATGTGCATTTTGTAAAATGGCACTCCCCCCTTTTACAATGGTCATGTTCTCATTTGTTGCTCCTCTCCATAAAAACCCCCCGTGTGCAAGCAGCTGCAACCCTGCAGCACTCCCACAGCGTCCACTGTCACTGTAAGCTGATTTCAGAGCACCCAGACAGTATGATTTCGAGGATCAGTGAACGACAGATTATGAAGACTAATCCCCAGAGGCGATCTGTTTAGCGGAAAATTCTACTCTTAGCAGCTTTGGGGCCGACTTGCCGCTGAAATACAAATGAAGTGTGTGTCTATCAAGAGCTTAGGCCTCCAATGTTGCACTCCCGATCCACATATGCTCCAAAGGTATTCAAAGCCAAAAAAAAAAAAAAAAAAAAAGTTGTGCGCTGGTAATCTTTTTGGACATAGATACTCTTGCAAAATAGCAAAAGCTTATTTATATCCATTTATTTTCCTGGCCGTTGTGGTGCAGAGCCGTGACATTTCCTACGGCGGGGAAATGATCCCCCTCAAAGGCCAACAATCACACCGCCCATCCATCCATTTTCTACCACAGTGTCGTCTTTTTCTTAATCTGTTTGTTTCTGCCGGGACATCTTGAGGCATGCAAAGACGGCAGCTGTGCTGACATTAAGTTGGACAAAAGAGCATTACAATTGCTTCCTGACCACTTTTTTTTTTTTCCTTCCCTTTGGTGATCACGGAGGATGCTTATGTCCATGTGACTCACCGGCTTAGGCAAAGCTGTGAGGAAATGTGTTGTCTTGCTATTTCTTATCAAATCCTGACAAATCAGGAAGGCCATCAGCCCAGAAAAAAAAAATTACATTGGAGCATTGGAGCTTCTATCCCTGATAAATTATGTAAGGATGCTGTATGGAATACGTCCTGGAGTGTTTATGGATTAACTCTGACACAGTGCTGACGTCAGCGAATGCATAGATGATGTTTGTCTGTCACTTGCCATTGATTAACGCAACCTTTTTTGAGCCAAGGCACATTTTTTTTCATTTAAAAACAATCCTGAGGCACATCACAAAAAAGGAAACCAACTAGCCGATAGTGACAATAAAAAAAGTACTTCTCGCAATTGTTGGATATGAGTTTAAACCATAACCAAGCATGCATCACTATAGCTCTTGTCTCAAAGTAGGTATACTGTGACAACTGGTCATGTTAGGAGTGGGTCAAGTGGGGGTGACCCAGGGAAGTAGAGACGGCAGGCCAGGTAGAATTATAACAAAATGAGAATTTAATAAGTCCAAAAAGTGCAACAAAAGGCGATGGGGCAGAAGTGCACACCATGAATAAACAAACACAAACAGGTCTCTCAGTGGTCGGCAGGGGCATAGGCCTGGGCGCACTTGAGCACAAAAGGTCCAACACAAAAATCCTCCGAACCTCAGGGAGGCTAGGAAGTAAACACAAAGAGGTAAGGAATTGCAGGAATGAGGTAAAACGGGCGTCTGCACGTGTGAGGTACAGGAGAAAATAACGGGCAGGACCCAGCTGTCGGTGACAAGCTTAAATGCACCTCAGTAGGGATTAGTTGTAGGTGTGCCTCGCTGGGGACTAATTATTGGAGAAAAACAAACACCATAAAAAAAAGGAAAAGGCAGGGAAATGACAATACACAACATGTCACATCAAGCCGTGACTTATTTAGAGTTTTGGGGTGTTTTTCCTGTGTGTAGTGTTGTAGTCCTTCTCTTGCGCTCCATTTTGGTGTTTTTTCCTGTTGCAGTTATATGTCTCCCTTGAGCACTAATTCCCCGCACCTGCTCTGTTTTCGCAATCCAGACTATTTAAGTTGTGCGGACACTTTCCTTCTTTGTAGGACATTGTTGATTGTCATTTCATGTCCGGATGTGCTTTGTGTAAGTCTTTGCTGTCGTCCAGCATTTTGTTTACTTTGCAGGCAGTTTCGTTTTGCATAGCCATGCCTAAGCTTCGATGCCTTTTCTTTTTGGTTCAAGCATAAGATACCTTATTACCTGCACCCTGCTTCCCGCTGTCGTCTGCATATTGTGATCACGACACGATGTGTTCCCGACATCTACAAAGCACATTGGGCTTTCAAGAGTATCAGGTACTGATACTTTCCACCTGCTGCCACCTACTGATATGGAAGAGTATTACACGGTTACTCTGCCGAGCTCTAGACAGTGCAGACACTCAAACACGGGCACATTATTTACGGATTCTAATTACTTGTGTGTAAAATATAGTTTCAACCCAATTAGTTGAAATGACAGTATCTCCCACGGCACAAAAGTGGTTGAAAAAGACTGGATTAACCCATTAAAACCTGAATATGTTATATTATTACAGTAAAGTACTATCTATCTATCTATCTATCTATCTATCTATCTATCTAGTACCTCAACTACAAAGTACATTCTTAATTATACATGTGACAAAGCTCTTAATTTAAAACACTTTTGTGGAGGAGGGCGTGGCCTGCGGGCCTGCAGCGAAGTGGGGTGTGCCTGCACCGGCCTCAAAGTCAGCGACAGAAGGCCCACCTGGGCCTTGTTATTTAATCACCTGTTGCTCTGTATAAGCAACAAACCGGGAGGAGAGAGGTTGTTGGAGCTGGAGCAAGAGCAAGAGACCAACAGGCTACTGCTGAAAAGCAACTTTGGTTTATTGTTGGAAAAATAAAACTGGACCCAGTGGAAGAGAGCTTCCACAGCTTTCAAATCAACATCGCCAATTGTTATTTTTCAGCTTATATTCATTTGAATATACTGCAAAGAAAAGATATTTATTGTTGGAACTGAGAAACTTGTATTTTTTTGTGCAAATAATCATTAACTTAGAATTTAATGGCAGCAACACGTTGCAAAAAAGTTGGCACAGGGGCATTTTTACCACTGTGTTACATGGCCTTTCCTTTTAACAACACTCAGTAAACGTTTGGGAACTGAGGAGCCCAATTTTTGAAGCATTTCAGGTGGAATTCTTTCCCATTCTGGCTTGATGTACAGCATAAGTTGTTCAACAGTTCGGGGTCTCCATTTTTGTATTTTAGGCTTTATAATGCACCACACGTTTTCAATGGGAGACAGGTCTGGACTACAGGCAGGCCAGTCTAGTACCCACAAAAGCCACACTGTTGTAACACATGCAAAATGCGGCTTGGTAATGTCTTGTGACAATATGATTACTGCTTTGCACACTCTTGGCATTCTCTCGATGAGCTTCAAGCACACCTGTGAAGTGAAAACCATTTCAGGTCACTACCTCTTGAAGCTCATCGAGAGAATGCCAAGAGTGTGCAAAGCAGTAATCGGAGCAAAGGGTGGCTATTTTGAAGAGACTAGAATATAAAACGTGTTTTCAGTGATTTCATGTTTTTTTGTTAAGTACATAACTCCACATGTGTTCATTCATAGTTTTTTTTTTTTTTAGTCATGACTAGTCATGAAAATAAAGAAAACGCATTGAAAGAGAAGGTGTGTCCAAACGTTTGGCCTGTACTGTATATATATATATGCACCCCGAGCGTCCCTGGTTCAATTCCCACCTAGTACCAACCTCGTCACGTCCGTTGTGTCCTGAGCAAGACACTTCACCCTTGCTCCTGATGGGTGCTGGTTGGCGCCTTGCATGGCAGCTCCCTCCATCAGTGTGTGAATGTGTGTGTGAATGGGTAAATGTGGAAGTAGTGTCAAAGCGCTTTGAGTACCTTGAAGGTAGAAAAGCGCTATACAAGTACAACCCATTTATCATTTATCATTTATATATATATATACATATATGAAAAAATAAAACAACCTTTATGGACTGGGAACACTGGTGGGCCAAATCTGTTGTTTGGGGACCCCTGATCTAGGCCACAAGAAAGTATGTTTTAAATGAAGAAAAACATCTTCAAAGGCCTACTGAAACCCACTACTACCCACCACACAGTCTGATAGTTTATATATCAATGATGAAATATTAACATTGCAACACATGCCAATACGGCCTTTTTAGTTTACTAAATTACAATTTAAAATTTCCTGGGAGTTTTTTCTTGAAAAATGCGCGGAATGATGACGTGTACGCGTGACGTCACGGGCTGTTAGGAAGTATGAGCGCTGCGCACACACACAGCTAAAAGTCGTCTGCTTTAACCGCATAATTATACAGTATTTTGGAGATCTGCGTTGCTGAATCTTTTGCAATTTGTTCAATTAATATTGGAGAAGTCAAAGTAGAAAGATGGAGTTGGGAAACTTTAGCCTTTAGCCACACAAACACATGGTGATTCCTTGTTTAAAATTCACAAAGGTGAAACTTTACTATGGATCAGAGCGCGGTCAAGCGAACATGGATCCCGACCGAATGTCAACCAGCAGGTTTCGGTGAGAAAATTGTGGTTAAAAAGTCGCTTCTTACCGGAGAAAAGCTGAGCTTGTGTCGTCCATAAAGCTGCCATCGACTTCGCTGAGACATTGGCGTCAAGACACCCGTGGATACACGCTTCCGACTATCAGGTACTGTTAAACTCACTAAAACACTAGCAACACAATAGAAAGATAAGGGATTTCCCAGAATTATCTTAGTAAATGTGTCTAAAAACATCGGAATCCGTCCCAATGCAATCGCCTTTTTTTTTTAAACATTTTTTTCTTTTTCTTTTTTTTCTAGTCCGTCACTATCAATATCCTCAAACACGAATCTTTCATGGGGAAATTGTCGTTTTCTCGGTCCGATTAGCTCTTTTTGTTGGAGGCTCCCATTAAAAACAATGTGAAGATGTGAGGAGCCATCAAACATGTGATGTCATCGTCTGCGACTTCCGGTAAAGGCAGGGCTTTTCTGTTCGCTCCAAAAGTTGCAAACTTTATCGTGGATGTTCTCTACTAAATCCTTTCAGCAAAAATATGGCAATATCGGGAAATGATCAAGTATGACCTATAGAATGGACCTGCTATCCCTGTTTAAATAAAAAAAATCAAATTTCAGTAGGCCTTTAACAGTAATTGGGACACTTGCTTTGACCTAAATTGTTCATCCTCAACATCATGTTTGAAACCAGCTTAGCCCCTGCGGTGGGAGGAGCAAACCCATTGCTGAGGTAACAAAGATGTTGCCCCTCTCTGCCCTCCTCGTTATTGTACCAGGACATCGTAAATACGCTTAGAGCACCATTGCTGAAACCTCATAACCATAGTTCACTCTTGCCTCACTCAAGACTGGACTCCAATGGTACGTTCAGGTATTTTTGGTCCATTTGAAACGGACTAGGGAGACCAAACTATATTATAGATGTCAGTGCCAGCAACCTGAGGGTTCCTGGTTCAATCCCCACAATCTACCAACCTCATCACGTCTGTTGTGTCCTTGTGCAAGACACTTCACCCTTGCTCCTGATGGGTCGTGGTTAGGGCCTTGCATGGCAGCTCCCGCCATCAGTGTGTGAATGTGTGTGTGAATGGGTGAATGTGGAAATAGCATCAAAGTGCTATACAAGTATAACCCATTTACCAAACAGGGGGAACAAGACACATTTCCTATGCGGTCTCAGCCTCGGTTTGGTCTGATCATTTCGGTCCTGGACTGCATGAGAGTCGACTTTGATCCTAAGTGGGCCGACCGCACCAACAGGACAAAACACAAGGTGTAACGTCACCAAATGTGACCGTAACCAGGGGATGGTTAGAAAAAGCCAACAGAAAGCAGAGTAAAAGTAGCCAAACATTAGTGAAGTATAATAACTATAGGTATAGAATAGGTAATATATGTGCATTGTCAGTAATACCTGTATCTTTTCTACAAAGGACAAAAAAGTTGTTTCTTTTTGATGTCATTCATGGTTAAAAAAAAAATCAATACAACTACGTGATGAATTTTCTATATTCCCTTTTTCTCCATGGAATTTCCCTTATTTTAAAATGCAGACAGAAACGACAAACCGCATTAAAATGTCCACCAGGTGTCTTTTTGTGACTGTGGAGGGGGGCGTGGCCTGTGGGCCTGCCGCGGAATGAGGTGTGCAGCGACAGGTGAGTAGATGGCCCAGGTGGCCCTTGTTATCTAATTACCTGTCGCCTTCATTAGCAGCAGCTGGACGAGACACGGCAGTTGGAGTAGGAGCCGGAGAGAGAGAGGGAGAGAGAGACGGACTGAGGGAAAGACAATTTGCTGGAAAGCAAAAGCCTACCACTAGTTATGAAAATAAAACAGTGTTGTACTCTGAAGTCCGGGCTCTCGTGGCAGTGTGTGGTGGTCACTAGAGGGCAACCTCTACAGTCACGTTGATCCCAGACAGAGTACAGGACGACACTCCTTCAGCTGGGGTCAGTCTGGAACCGTCCGTCACTTTACTTCTGTTTGTCTTTCCTTGTTTTGTGCTTATTTCCCGTCAGCGCTCTTATTTTTGTTCCTCTTCCTGCTTGTCTCCTCTGAGCACTAATTTCCCTCACCTGTCCCTGATTGGCAGCCCGGCACACCTGGTTGCAGTTGCCAATCGGGCTGCCATTCGAGCCTGCCTCGCCTGTTCCTCAGTGCTCGAGGATTGCGATTATGTTGAGAACCTTTACATGCATGACTGCTCCTCCTATGTTTGGGAGTATTTTAAAAGACTCTTACAAGCTCATCACTCTCTGTTTCCTGCATCTTGAGGTCACAACTATCGCAGCCGTGTGAGTTCCTGACACAGTCTAACCGTTTGGTACAGCCCTACAGTAGGAAGGGGACTCATATGGCCCCATTCGTCGCGGTTTACCTGACACATGAAATGTGACGAAATGGGGGCTGCAGTATCTTCTTTAGCCCCCAGACGGTGTTGAGTATCTTTAAATGTGTTTTTTGGGGGGGTAATTTCAACTTTGACCAGAGTGTCAGTTATGTGGAGTGGCGCAAAATACAATTAAGAATTTTTTTTTTTTTATTAGAACAAAGTTTCTTGCACATATTTTCATATTTAATTCATTTTTACATTTATATAAATGTATAAATGCAAAATACAACTCACAATTTTTTTTAATGGAACAAAATGTCTTGCACATATTTGCATTTTTAATACATTTTTACATTTTTAAAATGTATAAATGCAAAATACAATTAACTATTTTTATGATGGAGCAAAGTGTCTTGCACATATTTGGGTATTTATTTTTTTTATTTTTTATTTATTGAATGTATAAATGCAAAATACATTTATTTATTTTTTATATAGCAAAGTGTCTTGCACATATTTAATGTTTTTATTTTTAAAATGTATACATGCAAAATATGATAAACTATTTTTCTTAATGGAGCAAAGTGTTTTGCACATATTTAGTTAATTTAGTTTTTTTTAAATGTATGAATGCAAAATAAAATTAACTATTTTTTCATGGAACAAAGTGTCTTGCACATATTAGCATTTTTAATTCATTTTTAAATTTTTAAAAACTTATAAATGCAAAATACAATTAACAATGTTTTTTAATTGAGCAAAGTGTCTTGCGCATTTGCACATTTAATTAATGTTTTTCTTTTTAAAATGTATATATGCAAAATATGATTAACTATTTTTCATAATGGAGCAAAGTGTCTTACACAAATTTAAATAATTTAAAAAAATGTTTAAATGTATGAATGCAACATACAATTTACTATTTTTTTATGGAACAAAGTGTCTTGCACATATTTGCATTTTTAATAATTTTTTACATTTTTAAAATGTATAAATGCAAAATACAATTAACTATTTTTATAATGGAGCAAAGTGTCTTGCACATATTTGCATAATTAATTATTTTTTTATTTTTTGAATGTATAAATGCAAAATACATCACATTTTTTTAATATAGCAAAGTATTTTGCACATATTTAATTAACTTTTACTTTTTTTTTAAATATTGATGTAAAATACAATACAATATTTTTTTAATGGAGCAAAGTGTCTTGCACATATTTAATAACTTTTTAAATGTATAAATGAAAAATTCGATTAACTTTTTTTTTTAAATTGAGCAAAGTGTCTTGAACATTTAATTTTTTACCTTTTCAAAATGTATAAATGCAAAATACAATTAACTATTTTTTCATGGAACAAAGTGTCTTGCACATATTTGCAATTTTAATTCATTTTTAAATTTTTAAAAACTTATAAATGTAAAATGCAATTAACAATGTTTTTTTAATCAAGCAAAGTGTCTTGCGCATTTGCAAATGTAATTAATGTTTTATTTTTTAAATGTATAAATGCAAAATATGATTAACTATTTTTCTTAATGGAGCAAAGTGTCTTGCACAAATTTAAATATATATATATATATTTTTTTTAAATGTATGAATGCAAAAAACAACTAACTATTTTTTTATGGAACAAAGTGCCTTGCACTTATTTGCATTTTTAATTCTTTTTTAAATTTTTTAAAACTTATAAATGCAAAATTCAATTGACAATGTTTTTAAATGGAGAAAAGTGTCTTGAACATATTTAATTTTTTACATTTTTAAAATGTATAAGTGCAAAATACAATTAACTATTTTTTCTTGGAACAAAGTGTCCTGCATATGTTTGCATTTTTAATTCATTTTTAAATTCTAAAAACTTATAAATGCAAAATACAATTACAATGTTTTTTTAATCAAGCAAAGTGTCTTGCGCATTTGCACATTTAATTAATGTTTTTATTTTTAAAATGTATATATGCAAAATATGATTAACTATTTTTCTTAATGGAGCAAAGTATCTTGCACATATTTAATTAATTTAGAATTTTTTTAAATGTATGAATGAAAAACAATCAACTATTGCACATATTTGCATTTTTAATTCATTTTTAAATTTAAAAAAATTATAAATGCAAAATACAACTAACAATGTTTTTCAATGGAGCAAAGTGTCTTGCACT
This sequence comes from Nerophis ophidion, assembly GCF_033978795.1. Lineage (NCBI taxonomy): Eukaryota > Metazoa > Chordata > Actinopteri > Syngnathiformes > Syngnathidae > Nerophis > Nerophis ophidion. The sequence goes on from NC_084630.1 coordinate 31,506,270, forward strand.
TATTTAACACATTTTAAAAAATTTTTAAAATATTGATACAAAATACAATAAAATAATATATTTTTTAATGGAGCAAAGTGTTTTGCACATATTTAATTATTTTTTAAATGTATAGATGCAGAATACAATTAACTTGTTTTAATGTAGCAAAGTGTCTTGCCTATATTTTATTAATTTTTAAATTTTTAAAACTTATAAATGCAAAATACAATTAACTATTTTTTATGGAACAAAGTGTCTTGCACATTTTTGCATATTTAATTCATTTTTAAATTTTTAAAAACTTATAAATGCAAAATACAATTAACAATGTTTTTAAAGGAACAAAGTTTCTTGCACATATTTAATTAGTTTTAACATTTTTAAAATGTATGAATGCAAAATACACTTAACGATTGTTTTTAATGGAGCAATGTGTCTTGCACATATTTAATACATTTTTAAATTTTTAAATGTATCAATGCAAAATACAATTAACAATTTTTTATGGTGCAAAGTGTGTTGCACATATTTGCATATTTAATTAATTTTAAAAAGTGTTTTTTTTTTTTTGACACTTTCAACTTTAACCACAGCGTCAGTTGCTATGTAGCGTGGCGCAAAATACAATTAACACTTTTTTTTTTAATCGAGCAAAGTGTCTTGCACATATTTGCATATTTGATTAATTTTTACATTTTGAAAATGTATATATGTAAAATACAATTGGAGGATAGTGTCTTGCACATATTTAATTAATTTAAAACTGTTTAAAGTTTTTTTTAATTTCTTTCTTCTTCCACGTGTCAAGTCTGGGCGGCGGCACTCTTCCCCCGCATGTCTTCCTCCAAAGACATGCACCTGGGGATAGGTTGATTGGCAACACTAAATTGGCCCTAATGTGTGAATGTGAGTGTGAATGTTGTCTGTCTATCTGTGTTGGCCCTGCGATGAGGTGGCGACTTGTCCAGGGTGTACCCCGCCTTCCGCTCGATTGTAGCTGAGATAGGCGCCAGCGTCCCCCGCGACCCCAAAAGGGAATAAGCGGTAGAAAAATGGATGGATGGATGTTTAAAATGTATAAATGCAAAATGTAATTAACCATTTTTTAATGGAGCAAAGTGTCTTGCACATATTATTTTTTTAAATTTTTGAAATGTATAAGCGCAAAATAAGATTTTTTTTTTTTTTTTTTTAATGAAGCACAGTGTATTGCACATATTTGCATGGTATATCATTTTAAAATGTGATTTTTGTTTTTTGGGCAATTTCAACTTTGACCAAAGCGTCAGTTGCTATGTAAAGTGGCGCTTTCCCTCATTTTCAGCAGACTGCATTGCAAAATAATTAACCCCCCCCCCTCTTCCTCTCACGCGAGATCCACCCAGGAATCGGGCCATATGAGTCCGTTCCCTTCTGTGTGTTCAGTGGACTGCATTCACCCTTGACCAAATAAACCGGACTAGCATAGCAAACATCCTAGAGTTTGTTTTAACCAAAGTAAACTTGACACTTGTGTACACACCCGAGATATACCTCTAAAGCAGTGTTGGTACCAAAGTTTGTTTTAGGTGCACCGAACATGACAAGTGTGAACAACCTTAACGCCATGCGTGCCAGGATCGTTGTCGGCATCACAAAGCGACAGTGATACAAACCCACAACATTACAAAACACCAATGTAAACAAAATGACGACGGTACAAAATGACCATGTTAAAAAATGCCATGACAATAAGAACATGTTACAAAACCAGTGTCACAACAGGGAGAGACGATGCACTTTCAATCGTTTCCTTGACTCGGGGGGACAACATGCAGGGATCCCAGTTCAACAAACTGCCAAGCCAACTCACTCCACTCTCGCTCCTGACGACACTACTGCAGTCCTTCTTAAATAGTGGGGAGGGCCCCTGGGGGACATTCTTTTTTTTTGCTGTACCAGAATACGATGAAGTCAGTGGCGGGCCGTGTGTTTCCCACCTAGGCCTTCAGTGATGCCCGACTTCAATGATTACCTCTCAAAATGCCATCATTGATGTCACCACATGACCATTGCTGGAGAAATACTATACAGGGAGACATTTACGCACTACTGGGCATTGTAACACATCAACAGTGTACAAAACAGGTTCATCCATCCATCCATCTTCTTCCGCTAATCCGAAGTCGGGTCGCGGGGGCAGCAGCCCAAACAGGGAAGCCCAGACTTCCCTCTCCCCAGCCACTTCGTCCAGCTCTTCCCGGGGGATCCTGAGGCGTTCCCAGGCCAGCCAGGAGACATAGTCTTCCCAACGTGTCCTGGGTCTTCCCCGTGGCCTCCTACCGGTTGGACGTGCCCTAAACACCTCCCTAAGGAGGCGTTCGGGTGGCATCCTGACCAGATGCCCGAACCACCTCATCTGGCTCCTCTCGATGTGGAGGAGCAGCGGCTTTACTTTGAGTTCCTCCCGGATGGCAGAGCTTCTCACCCTATCTCTAAGGGAGAGCCCCGCCACACGGCGGAGGAAATTAATTTCGGCCGCTTGTACCCGTTATCTTTTCCTTTCAGTCATAACCCAAAGCTCATGACCATAGGTGAGGATGGGAACGTAGATCGACCGGTAAATTGAGAGCTTTGCCTTCCGGCTCAGCTCCTTCTTCACCATTTCTTTTTAAAAAATCAATAAACCCGCATCAGCAATTATAACATATCTTATTTTGTACTGTCAAAATTTAAATTGAAAAAAACATATTTAAATGTGAAATAATAAAATATTTGAACTCACAATTTGTATCACATATTCGAAGCCGTATAAGCCCGTGGTATTCCTCGTAGACGGATGATTCGAGTGGAAATGGCGGGCATTTCCCCATTTCATCGCCGGGACAGCTGAGCTAGCTTCCAAAGTTGACCGACCTCGTCACTAAGATGTAGTTTCTCTTTAAATATCCTTCTTGAAAATGGCCTTGTAAATATATATGTGTAACCTAATCAACGATTTGTTCTTCTCTCATTCTTTGTGGGTCAACACTTCCTCCTTCCTGCTAAATTGCAGCTTGTGATTGGATACTCACTTTGGAATGACAAGTGAGTATCCAATCACAGTCTCGTTAACATCAGGCTACTTGGATTGGCTACTGTCAACAACTTATGATCTGATTGGCTATCCCAGTTGTCTATCAACTCAATGTGTTATCAAATTCATCCGCGTTCAACCTTAGGCCAGCAAGAAGGCCTTACTGACAACAACTCGTGGTCTGACTCAAAATCACAGATATTACATTATGCACTCTGATCTCATGAAACATCTCTCAAGGGCCCAAGCCAGATTTTTGACAGGTTTTCACAGTAATGAAAATTTGCTCTAGTAACTAATTACATGTATCGAACAATCCTTCCAGAAATTCACAATGTCGTGACTGCGCCAATTCATGCAAAATGCGAATTATGCATGACCTCGTAGCTTTGTTCAATATCCGCAACTTCCGCGCACACATTTCGGCTAATCGAATTTGTTTCTGAGCATTGCTTAAAACAGTGTTTTTCAATCTTTTTCGAGCCGAGGCACATTTTTTGCGTTGAAAAAATGTGGAGACACACCACCAACAGAAATTAACAGTAGAATGTGGTTGTCGCAATTGTTGGATATAAACTTAAAGCATAAGCAAGCATGCATCACAATAGCTCTTGTCTCAAAGTAGGTGTACTGTCACCACCTGTCACATCACAGCATGACTTATTTTCACTTTTTTGCTGTTTTCCTGTGTGTAGTGTTTTACTTCTTGCCTTGCAGTCTTATTTCGGTGGCTTTTTCTCTTTTTTTGTTGTTATTTCCCTGTAGCAGTTTCATGTCTTCCTTTAAGCGAAATTTCCCGCATCTACTTTGTTTTAGCAATCAAGAATATTTCAGTTGTTTTCATCCTTCTTTGTGGGGACATTGTCGATTGTCATGTCATGTTCGGTTGTACATTGTGGACGCCGTCTTTTCTCCACAGTAAGTCTTTGCTGTAGTCCAGCATTCTGTATTTGTTTACTTTTGTAGCCCGTTTAGTTTTAGTTTGGTTCTGCATAGCCTTCCCTAAGCTTCAATGTCTTTTCTTAGGGCACCTAACTTTTGTTTATTTTCGGTTTAAGCATCTGACCGGGATCTTCAGCTCTCGCTGGATCGGTTCGCAGCCGAGTGTGAAGCGACCGGAATGAGAATCAGCACCTCCAAGTCCGAGTCCATGGTTCTCGCCCGGAAAAGGGTGGAATGCCATCTCCGGGTTGGGGAGGAGACCCTGCCCCAAGTGGAGGAGTTCAAATACCTAGGAGTCTTGTTCACGAGTGAGGGAAGAGTGGATCGTGAGATCGACAGGCGGATCGGTGCGGCGTCTTCAGTAATGCGGACGTTGTACCGATCCGTTGTGGTGAAGAAGGAGCTGAGCCGGAAGGCAAAGCTCTCAATTTACCGGTCGATCTACGTTCCCCTCCTCACCTATGGTCATGAGCTTTGGGTCATGACCGAAAGGATAAGATCACGGGTACAAGCGGCCGAAATGAGTTTCCTCCGCCGTGTGGCCTGGCTCTCCCTTAGAGATAGGGTGAGAAGCTCTGCCATCCGGGAGGAACTCAAAGTAAAGCCGCTGCTCCTCCACATCGAGAGGAGCCAGATGAGGGGGTTCGGGCATCTGGTCAGGATGCCACCCGAACGCCTCCCTAGGGAGGTGTTTAGGGCACGTCCAACCGGTAGGAGGCCACGGGGAAGACCCAGGACACGTTGGGAAGACTATGTCTCCCGGCTGGCCTGGGAACGCCTCAGGATCCCCCGGGAAGAGCTAGACGAAGTGGCTGGGGAGAGGGAAGTCTGGGTTTCCCTGCTTAGGCTGTTGCCCCCGCGACCCGACCTCGGATAAGCGGAAGATGATGGATGGATGGATGGCATTAGAAACGTTTTTACCTTCATGCTGCCTTCCGCTGATTCCAACATCTACAAAGCAATTAGCTACCGGCTGCCACCTACTGATATGGAAGAGCTCTAGACAGCACCGACATTCAACAACAACACATCATTTGCAGACTATAATTACTGGTTTGCAAAAAATATTTTTAACCCAAATAGGTGAATTTAGACAATCTCCCACGGCACACCAGACTGCATCTCACGGCACACTAGTGTGCCGCGGCACAGTGGTTGGAAAACACTGGCTTAAAAGAAAGAAAGATAGAAAGAACCAACTGAACCCCACATGAGAAATCACTTGGCAATGGTACAATTAAAACAATTAAAAACTCCCGTGTGGGAGGGAACTATGGACAAGCTAAGGAATAACAATATTTAAAAATAGTCAGAGCCTGTTTGTTTCTGCCTGTGTCCCATGAAAAGTATCTGTTTGTAATATCAGACACTTTACTTCGACATATATTTTCTATGCTTTGTAAACACCTTCTGCTTGTAGAGTTTCTTAAACGGGCTCATTTTAGTAGACTGGTTGACTTCTTTACTTAATCTATAATTTAATCCCACGTACATGCTTTGCAAAGTTTTGCATGGATATATCGTATTTTCCGTACTATAGAAACCACACCCACTAAATTATAGAAAAATTAATTTTTTTTTCATATATTAGCCGCATTTAGGTTATTTACACAGAACGATCAAAGTTAATTTACATACCTTAATTGTTTCCAAACTGTAACGCGGCAGTAAAACGGCCAAACAAACAAAACAGAAGTCATCATCATTGACCCACTAGCTGCAGAAGCTGGCTCTCCAATCAGCTATTAAAGGGGAACATTATCACCAGACCTATGTATGCGTCAATATATACTTTGATGTTGCAGAAAAAAGACCGTATGTTTTTTTTAACCGATTTCCGAACTCTAAAAGGGTGAATTTGGCGATTTAAACGCCTTTCAATCAATCAATCAATCAATGTTTATTTATATAGCCCCAAATCACAAATGTCAATTGTTCGCTGTCGGAGCGATGACCTTTCACCCGTGACGTCACAATGGGAAGCAATCCGCTATTTTCTCAAACACATTACACACACGAGTCAAATCATTTCTGTTATTTTCCGTTTTTTCGACTGTTTTCCGTACCTTGGAGACATCATGCCTCGTCGGTGTGTTGTCGGAGGGTGTAACAACACGATCTGGGACGGATTCAAGTTGACTTACGTGGAGTGTGCATCGATTAGCACAGCATGCTAATCGATGCTAACATGCTATTTAGGCTACCTGTATGTACATATTGTTTCGTTATGCCTCATTTGTAGCTATATTTGCATCCATCCAGCCTTTCTCTCCACCCACATATAATGCCAAACAAACACATACCAATCGACGGATTCAAGTTGCACCAGTGTCAATAGATGCGAAAGTCCCTCGTTTGTTCTGCACATTTTACCGACGATAGCGATGCTACAACAGAGATGTGTGGATATCCTGCGACACTCAAAGCATTTCCAACAATAAAGTCAACAAAATCACAAAGGTGAGTTCTGTAGATGTTATGTACTTATGTGCTAATCAGACATATTTGGTCACGGCATGACTGCTAGCTGTATGTACATTTGTAGCTATATTTGCATCCAGCCTTTCCCTCCACCCACATTTAATGCCAAACAAACACTTACCAATCGACGCATTTAAGTTGCTCCAGTGGTCAAAAGATGCAATCGTTGGTTAGAAGGTGATCGCCGAATAGCTTCAATAGCTTTTCGCTCAATAGCTTCAGTTTCTTCTTCAATTTCGTTTTCGCTATCTGCCTCCACACTCCAACCATCCGTTTCAATACATGCGTAATCTGTTGAATCGTTTAAACCGCTGAAATCCGAGTCTGAATCCGAGCTAATGTCGCTATATCTTGCTGTTCTATCGGCCATGTTTTTTGGCAACAGCTGTTTCCAAAGGGACGGGGTCGTAAAAGAGTTCACAAAGAGGATGTCTGGAACTTGGGCACATCCTGCCTTCTCTCCACTTTGTAGTTTCTGGGTTAAAACGATATATTTTCATCACAGGGCCAACACAGATAGACAGACAACATTCACACGCACATTCACACGCTAGGGCCTATATTAGTGTTGCCAATCAAACTATCCACAGGTGCATGTCTTTGGAGGTGGGAGGAAGCCGGAGTACCCGGAGGGAACCCACGCAGTCACGGGGAGAACATGCAAACTCCACACAGAAAGATCCAGAGCGCAGGATTGAACCCACGACCTTCCTATTGTGAGGCAGACTGTTACGGCTCAGACTCCTGCCAACGCCGCTCATCCGTTTGTACGCACCTCGGGACACGTCCACGGGCGCGCACATCCAGGGATGAGCCGCGCGCGACTCCGCTCTGCAGCAGCCGCCAGCGGAAATCATTCACCGGCAATCATCACACCTGCCGGTAATGAAGGAGCTGCCTTCATAAGCCTGGACAACCTGGCATGCCGGCGCCCGAGTATAGTCTTCTGTACCTTCGTAAGCATCCGGTGTCTGGCTTCCATCCCGCAAACTTGCTCTTCCCCTAAGACTTCTGTGTTTCCGTTGTGTCTGATGCTCCTGTTGTCTTCCCGCAGCCCTTCCCATGTTGTTCCCCTTTCCTCCCGGACTGCCTTTTGGATTCTCGACCTCCCGCTTGGACACCGATCTTGTCTTTTTGCTCTTGCCCTACGGACTTCCGCGTTACTTCGCGCTCCACAACAATTGATAACACACACCTCAGCTAAGCTAATCACACCACATACACTTTTGGATCTCGTTCACACTCCATTTCCTTAGTTTATATTCTATTGTTTGATTATTATATATATATAGCTAATATATATCTATAGAGCTACAAAAACCCTCTAGTGTCTGTTGCCGTCACCTTCCCCTGTTAAACCATAACACAGACTCACTAACCCCACTTCCATATATTATCTATTATTTATTTATCTATTATCAAGGCTTAGGTTAGGCTGATTACAAAAATTCTAATCAGACTTACTGCAAAAGAAGGCACTCATAAACTGATGAAAACACATAAACATACTAACATGTAGTGCTAAAATAAATACATTTCAACTAAATTAATAATAATATCCATCATCCATCCATTTTTCTCCGCCTATCCGGGATCGGGTCGCGGGGGCAGCAGCCTAAGCAGGGACGTGACTTGTCCAGGGTGTAACCTGCCTTCTGCCCGGTTATTGCTGAGATAGGCTCCAGCAACCCCGAAGGGAATAAGCGGTAGAAAATGGATGGATGGATGGATGATTACAATACATGAAAGAAAGAGAAACACCTTCATGTTGCTTCCCCCCCTACGCCGTGGAGTTTCAAAGACAGATTTTGTCTTCTTGCCAGGAACTCATTTCAACACAAAGTAGTGTGATCATTTAGATATAATTACTCTGACAAAAATGGTCTGTAAAACATAATCAATGTAAAATGTTGACCAAAGAACTACCATTACATGTTATGTAGACCACAAGATAGTGTTTTAAATTGAGAAAAACGTCCTAATATGATCCCTTTAATGCGCCTTATAATCCGGTGCGCCCTATGGGACGAAAAATACGGTAACTATTTTATAAAGTACATTTCCAAACACACACAAACTGAAATCAGTGTGCACAAGGGATGGGAGGATGCTGACGCGGAGGATGAGTGGGAGGATGCACAAAAAGAAAATCCCTCATTGATACAAGGAGGAGTCAAATCCTTGGACCATGTGACTTACTATAGCTTACACTCCGGTAGAAGGAGGGTCCAATGATGCAAAAGTCATCCCAGCGTGAAGACGCGAAGTGTTTCTTCCACCTAAAGGGTCTTTTCTGGAAATGCTGCAATATGTAGCTACTGACTTCCGACTTGAAGCATTCAGGACGTCTCCTCTTTTCTTTCCCAGACAATGAAGACAACTCGCAAATGCAGGACTCTTCTGTCGGTAGGCTTGAACTTCTTCGCCTTGTTCTTCTCCATCACGGCTTTCATCACCACCTACTGGTGTGTGGGTACGCAGAGGGTGCCCAAGCCCAAGTGCAGCAAGCTGCGGACCCACCAGTGCATCGATTACGGCGTCAACGAGACCGACCCCAACAAGGTGGTCTACAGCTGGGAGACCGGGGACGACCGATTCCTGTTCCGACAGTTCCACACCGGCATCTGGGTCTCTTGTGAGGAGAACATCCACGATGAAAGTAAGAGCGTCAGGTGTGTGTGTGTGTGTGTGTGTGTGTGTGTGTGTGTGTGTGTGACACTTTTTCCTAACATTAAGGGCCATTTCACTGCATTCCGAAGAAATAAAATGTATAAATGCAAAATAAAATGTACTTTTTTTTTTTTTAATGGAGCGAACTGTCTTGCACATATTTGCATATTTAATTCATTTTAAAAATGTTAAAATGTATAAATGCAAAATACATTGAACTATTTTTTTAACGGAGCAAAGAGTATTGCACATATTTGCATATTTAATTTTAAAATGTTTAAAATGTATAAATGCAAAATACAATTAACCATATTTTTAATGGAGCAAAGAGTATTGCGCATATTTGAATAATTTTTAAACATTTTAAAATGTATAGACGCAAAATACAATTAACTACTTTTTTAATGGGGCAAAGTGTCTTGCACATATTTGCATATTTAATTATTTTTAAAATGTTTAAAATGTATAAATGCAAAGTACAATTAACTAGTTTTTAATGGAGCAAAGTGCATTGCACATATTTAATACTTTTTCAAGTTTTTAAAATGTATAAATGCAAAATATATTCAACATTTTTTTTAGTGGAGCAACGTGTCTTGCACATATTTGCATACTTAATTATTTTTTAAAATGTGTAAATAAAAAATACATTCAACTATTTTTTGAATGGAGCAAAGGGTCTTGCACATATTTAACTATTTTTTACATTTTTAAAATGTAAAAATACAAAATACAATCAACTTTTTTTAATGGAGGAAAGTGTCTTGCACATATTTGCATATTTAAATAATTTAAAACCATTTTAAATATATAAATGCAAAATACAAATGAACTATTTTTTTAATGGAGCAAGGTGTCTTACATATATTTAATTATATTTTTAATTTTTACATTTTTAAAATGTAAAATACAAAATACAATTGACTTTTTTTAATGGAGCAAAGTATCTTTTACATATTTGCATATTGGATTAATTTAAAACCATTTTAAATGTATAAATGCTAAATACAATTAACTATTTTTTTAATTGAGTAAAGTGTCTTGTACATATTTAAAACATTTTTACATTTTTAAAATGCATAAATGCAAAATAAAATTAACCTTTTTTTTTTAATGGCGCAAAGTGCTTTGCACATATTTCCATATTTAATTTTTTTTTAAATTTAAAAAAATGTATAAAAGGAAAATACAATCAAC